>NW_012101876.1:7113822-7128802 GCF_000951045.1 Mandrillus leucophaeus | reverse complement strand
TAACAATAATAGAAATAAAGTACACAATAAATGTAATGTGCTTGAATCATCCTGAAACCATCCACCCCTCAAGTCCATGGAAAAGCTGGCTTCCATGAAACCAATTCCTGGTGCCAAAAGGGCTAGGGCTTGCTGTTCTATGGAGAATTTTTGTTTTGCATTATAAATTAAAAGTTAATACATGTAACTTGGACCAGCTTTCTACACAGGCTGAGACCATCACCTTTGGTAGATGGAACCCCCCTATCCCTGACTACATCCACACATCCCATAATCCTCTTCTAATCCATTATCTGAACTAAACAGTCATCTCTTTGGATCTGCTATTAAGACACAAATTTTTAAAGCAGCAACATATCAGTGTATCAGCCATTAACAATCTCTTCATTAATTAACCTGAAATTAAGAAGCTAGTTATCTAAAGAGGGCCTAAGGGAATGATGAGAAAAGCAGAACTCGGAGGGTCTACTAGTGAATGGCATAGTACCAAGGGGGAATACAATTAATTAATTCACTTAGTCACTTACTAACTCCCCACTCATTCATTTGTTCATTCATTCAACAAATATACCAGGCACTGGGATACAAATTAAACCCTCAGAGGAACTACAATCCAGTAGAGAAAATATTTGTATCCACAAAAGAGGAATAATAAATAACCTGAATTTAAGAAACAAGATAAAGTGCTATGGAATAGTAAGCGGAAGAGATTAAGGCTAGATGAGGGGATCTATGTGGCTTCATGGAGAAGCCGTTTAACCTGCACGTTGAAAGATGGCTAGAATACAAACAAGTGGAAGAGGTGGCTGAGAAACTGCTAACCATTCCTGCAAGGCCCCAGGCCAGCAGTGGCAGCAGAAGTCTACTGGGTGCCATATGCTGGGGATACAGAAGGAGCGAGAGCAAATGATGAGGTGTGCAGAAAGGCACAAGAGACAAGAAAGTTCCACAAACAAGCAGCATGTCTTGTTTTATCGGTATGCCTGGGGCCAGGCATGTATTTATTTATGCGTCAGGTCTTACTCTTCTGAAAGTATAATTTTGTGATTCTTGGAGATTCTCTGGCCAAAGTCCTCATTTTTCAGAAGAGAAAACAGAGGGATTTGCTAACTTATCCAAAGCCACAGGGCTGGTAAGCGGTTGATCTGAAACTACAGTTGAGTAGCCCTGAAATGAATGAAACTAGTATTCCTTCCATTTGTATAAAGGATTATCAACCTGGTCACCAGCATCTCGTGTGTGTGAGAGGGGAAAGGGGGTGGTGGGAGGTGAGAAGGGAAGAAAGAAAGAATGACTGACATTGAGGTTCATCAGAAGGGACACAGGTACTGAAAGGGTTAAGAAACAGACCGGCATATCTCCACATCATGAGAGGAATTTCCTTTGGAAACAAGGACTAAACTGGAAACTTGGGCTATAATATGACTATCTATACAATAGTTGATCTATTAACTATAACAACTCAAGTTCCTCATGCCTTGTTAATCTACCCAGGTGTCTGCTTCACATGTCAACACACCTAACTGTCATGACCAATGTTATAAATGCAAGTGGCAGGTTCCTAGGTGGTCAGGGGTTGAATTAGCAGAAAAGTCGCAGCCATCCACCAAGACATCATTTGTGCTTTCAATGAATGAAAAACATCTCTACTTACAGCTAGATTTCTAATTCAGAAAGACATGCTGACTTAACAGTAAAAATGAAATATCAAGAAAGGCATAAAAATGTTTTAAAGCAACATTAAATGTTGGAGCCTTCTGCCCATCTCTGTCCCCATCAGAATTAAGTTTCTTCCACCCAGTAAGTCATATTAATTCCCCATAATTCCAGACCATTCAGAGCAGTTTTGAGCTCATAGGCTGTCTGCAAGTCACAGAAGTGAGAATATTGCCAAGTATTTTAGATCTGATGTGATGCCTCTGTTTTTATGGAAGATGGAACTAGCCCAGAGAAATACAGTGACTTGGCAAAGATCATATACATAATAAAGATGGAGAACCAGTCCTAGTAGCAAATCTTCCTCTGAACTTTCTGTTTGTACACCTCAGGCCTGAGGAACAAGCCAGGTGGGAGGAAGTTCCTACTGCCCTTACCAAGAGTGTGGTGTCCCAAGAGTTCTAACTTCAAACAGCATCAGTTCCAGCTCTCCACCCCAAGTGGGACTTCAGTTCTAACTCTTCAAATCCTTACCTATGGTCAGGCGCAGTAGCTCACACCTGTAATCCCAGCACTTTGGGAGGCCAAGGCAGCTGGATTGCTTGAGGTCAGGAGTTCGAGACCAGCCTGGCCAACATGGTGAAACCTCGTCTCTACTAAAAATACAAAAAAATCAGCCAGGTGTGGTGGCACACTCCTGTAGCCCTAGCTACTATAAAGAGGCTGAAACAGGAGAATCGCTTGAACCCAGGAGGGAGAGATTGCAGTGAGCTGAGATCACACCACTGCACTCAAGCCTGGGTGACAGAGCAAGACTCCATCTCAAAAAAAAAAAAAAAAAAAAACACCAAAAAAAACTTTACCTACAAATATAAAACATGGGATTTGTTTTTTCCTCTCAAGTCACAGACATGGCAGAGGAACTTTTTCAGCTATGACTAAGTGAACTATTTTAGATGATTACACAGCTTTGTTCTGTTTCCTTCTACTTCAATCTGCTTTTCACTTGCAAATACTTGATGGCTCTATGAATGCATGTATTATAACATAAACATAGCTTCAGTGAATACTATGATACAATGAGTTAGAAGCTATGGACATGTCCTACAATGGGCAATGGTTAAGGAGTTATGTTCACTTAATGGAAAATGATTTTGCTGCTATTAACATGATCAAGACTATACCACAAGTTAGGAAAATATTTTAGGATTTAATGTTAAGTGAAAAAAATCTGAGTTACAATACAGAGTATAACCTATGATCATACTATGTAAAAACCATTTCTTCTAACAATAGCGTTAACAATCAAAGTAATAATAATGGCCATTGTGTCAGCTGTAGAGTTACAAGGAATAAAAACATTCTAAAAGTCTAAAAGTGAGTTATAATATTTTAATATACTTAAAACTGTTCAACTAAAAAATTATAAATTTAAAATTTGACAGAAAGAAAACTTTTAAATATGACTTGGGTAAAAGAGGGTAGGAGAAAATATGAGCTGCATTTATTAGACCCTGGAGTTTGGGAAACACTTGAGATGTTTCACATAACTCTGGGTATACCAACTAATCAACATACAAGAAAGTTCTAGACATCTGCTATCTTTTTCATAGCTGGTTCCTTGTCAGGCTGTATCTGGAATGAAGTTGACTTGTATGTATTACTAAACTGTTTATAAAATCGAGGCTCAAATGATGGGTTGTTTCCCTTGACTACCATCTCTACCATTTCAACAGGTATCAGAGAAGAGTGCCTCCGTTTGGCAGAAGAGGAAAAGCTGTCGTCTTCCTCCCAAGACACGCCTTGCAATTTGGAAGCTCCAAGTACTACTGAAGTCACCAGACTTTATAGACTCAGCATCTTATTAGACAGGGACAAACTAGTTGATGACTAGCAACAGCAGATACCAAATAATGCGTTTTCTCTGAGAGGCTCAAAACAATCATGATACATTCATGCTCTTATGCTACCATGATGGCATTGGTTTTCTTTTTTTCTTTTTTTTTTTTTTTTTTAAATAAGAAGTCTCTCAAATCAGAGAAATATTTCTTCATCTGTTCATTTTCTGCCCTTAGTCAAAGCCTAATCAAATGAGGCTGGGAGAGGCAATACTTTACATTTCTCTACTGCCTCTTCCAGCCTCGTTTGATTAGGTTTTGCCTAATGGCAGAAAAATGAACTTGATAACCTCTCACAGTCTTCCCTAGGCCAAAGTATTTGAACAAGGAGCTGGTGAATAAGTAGAGTAGTATTTAACTTCTTTAATGACAAACGCAAAGTTTTCAAGTATGATACTAATGAATTTGTAATTCCTGATAATAAAAATTATCCCACCCATCACATGGTTTCCTTAGCAGCTTACTAAACCATATTATGCATCATAATCAGTAGATGTCAGGGGAAGAATAAATAAGAAACAGAAAGTTATGACAGATGTGCAATAAGTAGACATAAAAGCCACTGATCTGATCAAAAAGTCCATAGGAATAGCTGCCCCTCGGCCTGGTTTGTGGTTAGTTATAAGCTATTTTTGCCCCATAATTCACACTCATTAGGGAAGCCTACCTACCTGTACAGAAGATCCCTGTAAACAGGATCTAGAGTACAGAATAAGCCAGGGCAATAATAAATACAAGTAACAAATACATGGAAAAGTTCAATTTCTGCTGTGAGCCAATTACACCTCTTCTTTATAAATTACCTAGTATTGTGTATTTCCTGATAGCAATGCAAGAATGGACTAACACACCAGGTCTCCATGGATCAGACAATTGCTCACAGCATTTGTGGCTATAGCACAGTCAATCTTAATGACAGAGGTCCCAAACACTGGTCCCAAACAACAATGCCAAGGGCTGTCATAATGCCACAGCTCTTGGAGTCAATCTAGCAAGCAGCAATTCAAATGTCTATTATCAATCAGAAACGTCCTTAAAAACTGTTATTAATGTCAATATTTATTCCAAGTCAAGTATTCAAATACAGTGTGAATATACTGCTTAGCACCGTGAATCATTTAAAAAATCCTTCTTTGTGGATGAACTGCTAGCACAGATCTATAAAAATGAATCAGAAGTAGTTTAGGAGCAGAATACAATGACCTAAGCTTTGCTACTCAAAAAGCCAGCCCCAGTAGCAATCTTCGCTCTCAATTACTTTCTTCTCAGCATTGCTCTATTCCTACCGCCCCACATGCCCTTTCAAGGCTAATGTTACATTACTTTCACTCAGTTTTCTCAAACACACCCTGTGTATTAGCTTTGCTCAGGCCATGGTCTCCTCTAAAGCACCCTTCTCTACCCTATGACTCCTCCCATTCGTGAAGGTCCAACTCAACGCCTTCATGTTCTGCCATCTCTATGGGCCTTTCCTGCCCTCCTGTCAATCTGCAGCCCACAATGCCTGTCCCAGCATGCACTTCTCAGGCTCCCTACCACTGCTGGATAGCTGTTTTAGGCCTTGTCCCTTTATCAGCACCACAGATATCATAACAACAAGGACCACAGTCATCTTTCTTTTTACTTCTCCAAAGGCCTATAACAGGCTAAAATGTTTGGGTCCCACTGATAAGGAACACGCTAAAGTCAATTTCAACACTCTAGATTCAGTAACAATCTTCTTTTTTTCTCTTTGCTAAAAAGAGTGCAACACCCAGATTACAGTATTCATCTGCATCTCTCTGTAAAGTTCCTTTATGAGAGTGGGCTCTCTCAAAGGCACCATGTAGTTGGGCCTCGACTCTAATGACACAACAGAGGCTGCCCTCCTGGATGATGACCAGGCAACAAAACAGGCAAACCCACAGCCCTTCTCTGGTTGCTGCTGCCACACACAGTGGAAAGGTGACAACGTTCAGTGCTCAGGTTCCAGGGAAGAAAGATGGCCACAGTCCTTGCTCTCAAGATAGCCGAAGCCCTGTTAGGCAGACGAGGTCCAGAGCAAACTAACCAACAATGCCAGGGAGCCCAAGAAGGATACTGAGATAGGTAGTATGGTCCTTGCATAACCAATCTTAATGTCAGAAACTTCCCTTATCTGGTCCCAAACAGCAGTGCTAAGGGCTAATTGTCATAATGTCACAGTTTCATGACATTTTTTAAGGATCAGCATAAAAACAAGCCAGGAAACAATAACAGAGAAGATAAAAAGACATCGCTATGGTTAACCCCAAGCCAGTGGAAACCACTGTCTGATCTCCCAGACTGGGGCTATACAACAAAGCATGTTAGCATCTCCTTTGGTTATAAGGCATGGAGCCTGGGAGATAGTTCCAGAAGATTTATCCTGCAGCGTTACCACATCTAAATAGGACAGAACAAGAGAAGTGAATGGGAGTGGGGTGGTAAGGTTCAGAGGAACTCCCAGAGGTAGCAGTTAGAACTCACCAAGGCTATCAAGTCCAGAGACCCAGAGAGTGGGGAGCAGGTCAAGGAGATACACAGTAGAGTCACAGTCAGAGGACATGACAAGGGAGGAGCCCAGAGAGGAAGAAGTCTAGGCTGAGTTACGTTAATCTCTATCAGGGCTGCACCCAACTGCTGGTGGCTACCCCTGAGAGTCAAGCAGGGCCAAGATCCTGAGTTGAAGTTCCTCCCCAGGGATTCCTGACATTCTGAATTTCCTTTTCAAGTGGGAGTTTAAGGTTTCTGGGACAAGTATAGGATTTGTAAACATCTGCATTTTTCTGAATCATTTTGTGACGTAAAACTACAAAGCATGCGGGTCCTTCCATAACCATGGAAGTGAGACATGGAATCTCATGTTATCTCACGGTTGTATGGCCAACCCCATACATCCATGTAATGCCCAAACGACACCATAGTGGACAAAGAGCTCTACCTTCTGCTAACAAGGTCTTTTGCTGGATTTGAGCCAATGTTAATTTAGCCAAATTAAATGTATTCCCTCATTCCTATGTCTGATCTCTGGCAGTACCAGATGCTACAGAGTCATCAGCTCTGTGAAAGCAGGACCCTTGTCTTGTTCATCAGAGTGTACCTCACCTAATAAAGGCAGGGCCTGTTTCACATGGATAATGTTTTAAAAAATACTCATCTCATAATAGTTCATTAAACTGTACAATTATTTTAGGAGGTTTTTGTATTTGTCTTATACTTAACAATGAAAATGTTTATAGAAATGAAGCAGACACATATCCCGCATGTGTAAGTAAATATAACATAAGGAAGAAGGAATTCAACAGGTACAAAACCCTCACTATGCCTCAAGTCCCTTATTTATAGTGTATAGTATTGTTCATTTAATGCTTACCTCAAAATTACAGTTTTGCTTCACTTTACAGATGAAAAAAAAAAAACAACAATAACAGCTCAAATGCTCAAGAGACGAAGTAAGAAGAGAACTAAGGTGGACTCCAGACACATCTGGCACTGAAATGAATAAGCTAATTTCCCCCTAGTCAATGTTGGATAGGTCAGAAGGTACAGAGGGAGAACCTCTGGACTCCAGGAGCACAGAAGGCCACAAAGGACAGCTAACATTTGGGATGCCATCCCTTTCACCACTCCTTGGACAAGGTCAGGATCTGAGAATTCTTTCCATATGATATCTCCTTAGTAAGCAAAAATAGTGATTTCTTTTTTTAATGTGGCTCAGCAGTCAAAGACAGAAATTAGAAGAGCTGAACAAGAGAAAAGATGAAATTAGTGAAAAATAGAAACCCCTGATTTAGAAACTTTATAGATTCCATTTCCAAAATAAGACTCACACTAAAAATATTGCTCTTGAAGGCTGAAATACTTTTTAAAAAATCTCAAATGGTACATTGATCTTACTAATGGCTTTCAATTCTTTTCAAGAGTTTCTAAAATCCATACAATCTTCACGAAAGAAAAAAAAATAAAAGTAATTATTACAAAAAAGAATAGCAAGAAAAAGAATTATTACAAAAAAGTCTAGCAAGAAAGTACAACATGACACCTTAATGGGACATCTTATTATCACTGAATACAAGAAAGGATTCAAAGACTAATGGGTTTATGCCAAAAGGACAAAGGAGGCTTTCAGTGGCCAAATTTGGTCCAAATAATAATGACTATAATTGACTGTAACATACTGAATAGATGAAAACCCATGAGTACACAGTAACGTGCATTAAAAAATTAAAAGTGAAAGGGGAAATCCTTATAACGCAATTATTTCCCATCTCTTGCTGTAGCCTCTGATTGAGAATCAGTGATGTTTCAGTGCTCAGTTTTTGCTTTGCATAAACTTTTTCCATTATAAAAGTAAAACAAAGTGAATAAGCACCATAGTGGGCAAGGCCTTTGGTGGCAGAGAAAGAAATTATCCTTCAGACATCTGTCAATTTTTTGAGACTATATGGCAGAGGAAATGGGGGAAACATGAAAACATTCATTTTATATTTGGAATTTCAAATATAGAGGCAAGAGACCCTTCCCCTAACTTTACATTGTCTTTGGAACATGTTTTGAACAGGCAGTATTCTCTAAACGTTAGCTAAGTTCAATAATTTGCAGAGCTGAGATTAAAAAATATAAAAGGCAAGAACTATTCCTAGAAGAAAGAAATAGTAAAAGAAGAATCAATCCTAACAAAAGCTAAAAGGTAGAGAACTGACATCATGAGGCCTCGTGAGGTGCTTTTGTTAGTGAAGACGACTGTCTGGTATAACTGAAACACACCACACTCAAATCTGGGTTCCCGGAAAAGAGTCTCAAACCCACCACCCACTCACTGTGTGTCCTGGAGAAACTCCTTTACCCCTTGCACTGTGGTTTCCTTAATAAAAGAGCTGGTCTTGATATTCACTCCTACTCTATGATCTCATGAATATTTGAACTTCTATCTCCCTGTGCTGTGCGCCCTTGAAGGAACCAGCTTCCTTGTGCCCCAGGTTCCAAACCATTTGTAAATGGGATGCTAATAGTTTTTTACCTCACCTTCACATATAGTAATGATGTAATATATGTGAAGCACTTGGAACAGTGCCTGGACCATAGTAAACATGTCAAAATGTGAGCTATTGTTGTCATTACAATTAACAATTTTTATTTCCATCACCCATCCAAAAGCTAATAATCCTTCAAGGAGCAGCTCTGCTACCTTCATCATTTCAGCACATGGATCACCTCTCTTTGCCTCCTTTTCTCTCCTATGAACTATCTTTAGATAGCACCTGAATATCTACACCATTTCCTAATGAGATACGTCCACAGCACCCTATTCCAAACTAAATGTGAGGGTCATTTCTTCTCTAGAGTGGGAGAGAGAAGGGAAGAGTGGCTGGAATAAGTCTAATACTGATTGTTCTAGTGAGAGTAATAGAAGTCTGTTTGAAGGGAAAAATCAAGCATTGAAGAAAATCTAGTTGACCAGAGGGCCTAGCATTCATGATTCAGATAGGCAAGTCTGGCAGGAGGATTAAAAGAATGTGGGTAAATGTTGAAGCTGAATACACATGGATCATGATGCTGTTCTTTGGTTTCATCTAGCTGAAAATTTCCTAATCACGGTTTTTTTTTTTTAATTCAAGAAAAAGAATAGTTGAAAATAAAATCTTATCATTTATGATACTGGGGTATGCATTGTACAGATGACCGAAAACTTCTACCTGAAAAGCAACCCCTTGGATGCCTTATCTCTGCTCCCTATAACCATGTCAAGACGTTCATCTTCAGTGTCTTAAGAAATAGTTTATGGAAGGTCTCAACTATGAACACTAAGGGGGATATGACATATTCAGAATGGATTACTATATGCTTTTTTTTTTTTTAACATTACCTCAGGACTAGCCCCTATGGAGGAGAAAGGGGAAAACAATAGTGAACAGAATCACCTTCACCCCCCAATTACCCGACTGTCCTGTCCCTTACCAAAATGTGCTTTTAAAAAATTATATATTCCTTTATTTAAAAAAAAACAGAAATATCATTGTCTTTGGAATGTCCTCAGGGTTAGAACTATCTAAAAATAAAACATTACTTCAGGGACATGAAAAGAAATATAAATTGCGCAATGAATGTGACACCACAAAATGAATTAGACAAAACAAAGAAAAAGAACTTATGAGATACACTTCTTTCAAAGCTGCCCCTTTTCAGTCCACAGTCCTTATAATTCAGTAGGTCTAAGGACAGTATTAAACCAGAGAGGAAGTAAACTTCTGAAGGTTGGACAAAGGAAAAACATCTAAAAAGGAGAAAATAACTTACCCAACGTCCTGTTCCAGTTTAACAGTCCATGTGCCATGTATGGGCAACTCTCTCATCTGTCTCAATCCATGTATTCAACAGATTGACTGAGCACTCAGCATGTGTGAGGTGCTAGGAAGGGGAAGAGGAGTGAGGGACAGTTTCCAGTGCCATCACAATGTGCTGTAACAGAGGCATGTACAGGATACAGAGGGATCACATGGGAAACAGCCAAGCCAGGCTGAGGAGTGGGGCAGGGCAGGGGGCTTTCCAAGTAATGTCTCCTGAGAGGCAAAACAGCTTGATAGTTGAAAGCACAGGTACAGGAACAGACTTCCTGGGCTGAAATCCCAGCACCACTGGCTCAGTGACTTTTAGTGGGTTGTTTCACCTCACTTCTCCCACTATAAAATTGCAACTTTTTGAAAAAGTTACTGTTTTAGAGGTATAGTGGGCATTAAATGAATATTCTGTACAAAAAGTTTAGGGGCCAAGTATGGTGGCTCATGCCTGTAATCCCAGAACTTTGGGAGGCCAAGGTAGGAGGGTTGCTTGAACCTAGGAGTTCGAGACCAGCCTGGACAACAGAGGGAACCTTGTTTCTATAAAAAAATTTTTAAAATTAGCCAAGCACAGCGGTGCTTGCCTGTAGTCCTAGCTGCTTGGGAAGCTGAGGCCAAAGAATCCCTTAAGCCCAGGAGGTTGAGGCTGCCGTGAGCTATGGTTACACCACTGTACTCCAGCCTGGGAGACAGGGTGAGACCCTGTCTCAAAACAATAAAAATAATAATAGTAAATAAAAAGGTTAAAATAGTGCTTGGCAAACAAGTGACTATATAATATACTGTCTAAACTGGGACATTTTTAACAGGAAAGAGGGCAATACTAATTACTACACTAGGACAAAAGGAGTCAACCAGAAGTGTCCAAGGCAAATTAGGACATTTGGTCACCCTCAATATGTGCTCATGGTTGTTATTACTGAAGAATGTTGGCCAAGCAAAGAAGCAGGGAAAGGACGTTATGGCAGACGTGACAATGCATACAATGACAGACAGTCAAGAAACTGGGATGAGTTCAAGGAATTCAGGTTCCTTTGCCACTCACTCCTATAGGATAGACTTCCTTTGCAGAGCATTCAGTCCAGCTGGCAGTTATGCACCATCTTTGTGAATATTTGACTAGCATTTATTTCCCCCAGTAGACTGCAAACTCCAGAGAAGCCTGGTTTTGCTCAGCAAGCTTGGTTATGGGCACAAAGCGGGCACTCAATATTTGTTGAATGGTTGCTGAAGGAACTTGGCATGGCAAAGGAGAGAGCACAAAGCAGACTGCAGAGGTCATGAGGTATGCTGCTCAGATTTATTTTCAAGACAGAATCCGCCGCAAGGAGTATAGTTAGCTGACAACTCCTAGCTGTGGGTGTCTTTAGGATCTGCCTCAGCTTTGAAGCTGAGGTCATGCTCTACTAAGGTAGCTCCAGCCAATAACCAAGCAAGGCTTGCCACTCCTGACCAATGGGGACTCAGCATGAAAGTTCCTTGTTGCTGAGTTACACTGCAGTCCAACGCTCTTCCTACCTGATTGTACTTGATTCCTCCTTTCTTTTCATGTGCTGCACTTGGCATTGCAGTCTAAAGTTTCCCTACCTACTCTTTTCCCCTTCCCCTATTATTTTTCACAGATGTTTTCCCCAATTGATCTTTTGTGTTTCTAATCCCATGTTGGTGTCTGCTTCCTGGAAGAACCAACCAACATGAAGGCAGAGAGATACAATGCTGAAGAGTCAGAGTTGCAAGTGTTACGCAAAGAAATGTGAATTTTATTCTGGCCTGTAGGGAAATGGTGACCGATCTATATTCCATATAGCAAGAATGGATTGAAGGAATGGCACAATCATTGCTGTGAACTGGAATGGCACAATCATTCCCCCAAAATTCATATGTTGAAGCCCTAAGGTGATGGTATTTGTAGATGGAGTCTTTGGGAGGTAATTAGATTTAGATGAGGTCATGAGGGTGAGGCCCTTATGATGAGATTAGTGCCTTTATAAGAAGAGATACCAGAGTGCTTATTCTTTCTCTTTCTGCCATGTGAGAACATATCCAGGAGGTGGCCATCTGCAAACTGGGAAGAAAACCCTCAGCATATTCTGACCATACTGGTACCCTGATCTCAAATTTCCAGCATTCAGAACTGTGAGAAAACAAATTTCTCTTGTCAAACCACCCAGTCTATGGTATTTTGTGATGGCAGCCTGAGCTAGGACGGTCATCTTCCAGTGAAACATCCAGATGAGAAATGATGAAGGTATGGATGAAGGCATGAAAAGTGACAACACTGTGCTAAGGAACTGTTCAAGGAAACTGTAATTATCCACATTTTATATCCGAGAAATTGGTATGTGGAAAGATAAGAATAACTTATCCAAGATCACCTATCTGGTCAGCTTAAAGTTCATGTTCCTTTCATCAAACCACTCTGCCACCCAGAGGAGAAGCTTTAAGGAGCTAAAGGGAAGAGGATGAGTTCCTTTTCAGGTGAAGAGACCCTACTTGTGTCTATCTAGAGACTAAGCTTTCATTCACACAGGTCCTAGTATTTTTTTAAAAAATGGAGAAAATATCCAAATATTAAGTACTAGGATGATAGTACTTCACTCTGGGTACATTGAACTGTACTGTCTTTCCTCTAGATAGACACTTTACAATCATAGCACTGACTGCCTACTAATTTTAGCTTCTGAGTGTAAAAAAACAATATATGAGTTGAATGAAGGAAATGGACACACACGTGAATAACCAAATACGTGAAGACATATGAACAAAGAGCTATGGATATACAAGATCATTAATTTTGACTAAAGAGCTCTGGGAAGGATTCCAGGGGAGAAAGCGTTTGAGTTGGGCCTTGAAGAAGGAGCAAGGATTAGACAAAGCATTCCTTCCTTGAAGTTATTGTCAAGTACCAAAGGTAACCAACTTTACATGTAGAAAATATGGTGAAGATGAAAATGAGTGGCTTAGTTTCCGCATCATACTTCACATAAATCAGTTATTTTGAAGCCTCTGGAAGTTAATCACAACCCAAAGAGTTTGAAATCCACCTTCACATAGCCATCAGTTCCTTAGTCCTATTTATACCCTCTACAGTAATGAATGTGTATGAATGGCCAGGGCAGGGGCAGCAGACCATGAACATCTGCCATTATCCCTGTCACAGCTCTTGGGAATGCAGTTGAACGGTCCCCCATCTTTGCTCTCCTCTAGGCTTCTTTTTCATGTGTAGGGAATCTTAGGCAGCTCACTTTAGCATAGAGCACTATTTTGTCAACCATCTACCTTAGATGAGATGACAAGTAAGTATGTGGAAAGAGTCCATTCCCCCAACTGTTTGTGGCCTTGGCCTGTAGCAAGAAAACATCTGTGCAAAACTTAGATCTCACTTCCCAAGCATTGGAGTGAGGCCTCTGGCTATATAGAGAAAGCACTCAGCCTCCACCCAGAAGCTCCTTTACATGATGAGGTCCTGCCTTGAAGAGAAGGTATACCTAGCACCTCTCCCTCAGCAAGTGAGTAAGACGGTCACGGGCAAGACACACTCTCATTCCTTGCTTTCAAGCTTCGTGCCTGTCCCATCTGTTATTCAATTCATAATGATACTTTGCTGGGGCCCTTCTGACCTGCAGTTCCTTACCTGCCGCTATAACCAGAATGTTTGTGTCCTCCCAAAATTCACATGCTGAAAGCTAATCCTAACGTGACAGTATCCGGATATAGGGCCTTTCAGACATGATTAGATCACGAACTCTCAAGAATGGCATGAGTGCGCTTGTAAGAGGGACTCCAGAGAGCACCTTTGCTCCTTTCTGCCATGTGAGGACAAAGAAAGCAGACGGCCATCTGTAAACCAGAAGTGGACCCTCATCAGATATTCAATCAGCTTGCCACCTTGATCTTGGACTTCCAGCCTACACAACTGTAAGAAATCCATTTCTGTTGTTTATAAGCCACCTAGTCTATATTATTCTGGTATAGCAACCCAAACAGACTAAGGCACCTGCAAAATAAAGACAATGATGAACATCTCAACAATCCCCAAAGAATCACTGAGAGGATTTATGTAACTCTGTTTTTGGAAAGATCCATTCTCTGGACAAAGTTCCAGATAAATGTATATGCACTGCATATTCCATCTCACCTGACCAGGGTTGAAGGACCCTCTTTACACACAGGGAACAAATCCAGGCGGAAATAAATGATTTGGTAAAATGCAGTCACCAATTATGTCTTCCCCCTTCATAAGTCACAGCTAACTGATCCATTCTTCTAGAACCTAATTATATACCACTGGCACTCTTGCTGAATTCAATATTTATATAACTATTATTTTATTTTGCAAGTTTGTCTTATCCTCTCAATTTAATGGCTGACAGTTTCTGAAAGGCAACAATCATGTTTTAAGCATCTTAACACCCTTACAGTTTTGAGCAGAGGATAACATACAAAATAATATTTCAATATCTATTCACTGGATAAATGATTTGAAAATGATCAGTCCCTTCACAGTCTTTTTCCTACAAGATCCAAGTATGATAAAATACATGTGTGTGAGCATCAGAGAGGGAAAGAGAAAGAAAAAAAAATTTCATACTTGGTAAATGAATAATTTGGTATTTAGTGCAATTATTCTGACTGAATAGATAACTTCTAATCTTAAAACTCCTCCAGTTAAACATCTCAATTTTTTAATTACTTCCTGCTAAGTTGTATTTATTCTTGAGTTGATTAACTACTTAAATTATTGAGTTGCCATCAATAATTAAAACTGAAAATATCACTAATAATTCTGTGGCTTTTCAGAGGGTTACAGCTTTGTAACTTCCTAATTTTTCTTGGACCTCTCCAAGCCTTAATCTAACCCTAGCCACTCAGCTCATCTCTACAAAGACCCTAGCCACTCAGCTCAGCTCTACAAAGCAGCTTTGTAGAGCATCACTTGATTGCCACAAGGGTATCAGACACTGCCTAGTTGTTTGGGAGTAACTTGTCTACTAATACTTCAGAATTGGGTAGGAAGGCTGGAACCATCCCTAAGGTAATATAAAATGAGTGGATGTCCAAAAGGACTGAGAAGAATAGGGAGGTATA
>NW_012101876.1:7063385-7111038 GCF_000951045.1 Mandrillus leucophaeus | reverse complement strand
AAAAAATGAGTAGGAGAATAACAAAGCACAATCAAATGGACCCTTTTTCCCCTCTGCAAAAACAAAGCCCAAGACCTTAGGAGTGTTGTTTGCAACAATTTATAAAACATCAGCTGCCTCCCCTGTTCACCGCCAGCACAGTTCCAAACGGCCAGGTACCCACTTGCTCACTTGTCTTGCCCTTTGTCTGAGTCTTTGACTGGCTCAGTCAGGCAAAGAATGAGAAACCACTGGAGCCTTGGCCCCGCCCCCGCCAAGTCCTTGTCTCTTTGCCTTGGATCTATCTGCTTCTTGGGCTCTAGCACAACTATCTCACGTGAGGAATTGAGGCAGTGCCCCCAGCCCTCCCAGCTCAGAGTGCTGTCATTCTGGCTTTGATGTGGTGACCTGATTCTTATTTCTTGGCCTTGCACTTGATTTATCTTCCTTTCATTGGCTTATCTGTAGATCTGAATCCCTGTATATGACCTAAGCCTGACTCCAGCTAACCTGTAAAGGTGGTGCAACCCAAAGAGACTGTGCTCCACGGCAAAGATGGGCTAAGAAGGACTGCTGCCCACTGCCAAAGCCTTCCTACATCTCAACCCAGAAAACTGTCTGTTGGCCTTTGGCCAATGAGGATGACTGGGCTAGAGAACTGAAAAGGTAATCAGCTCTAATATTCTCAACCTATTTACACTAGAAAAATCTGAGGGAACAATTTAAAGTGGAAGATTAGAGGACATAAACTTTAAGGGCAGAGTAACTTATTTTTTATTACACACACTGCATCTGCAGTTTTTCTCTTCCTTTTATCTCCTTTCTGACACTCTATTAAGTCCATTGCTTCTCCCAAGCACTGCCCAATCTCCAACATCACGTTACAGAAATAAGCAGTAAGTTACTTGGGCTTTGAGACCCAGGTTCCAATCTCAACTTCCAAAAGACCTTGAGGAAGTCCTTTTTCCCATCTATATCATGGTCTCTTTACATGCATAATGAGGCAGTGGCATCCTTGACTCCTTAAACTGCAAGCAGAATGCTAAACTGTGAAACAGACACACAGAAGGGGTTATTACTATTATTAGTGTCACTACCTACTTTTATGGAAAAGTTCCTTATGTTTTAGTTTTATAAAAGCATAACTGATAAAACAAAATTGCCCACATTTAATGTATATATGTTGATGAGTTTGGGCTTATCAAAAGTACATGTATTTAAAAATCTAGGCCCTTAAATCCTCCTCCTGCCTTCCTCCTTTCCCAAATCTCAAGGGTCCCCACATTACTCAGTACCCTATTCCTTTGTGAATCATCTCCTCCTTCCTTTGGACCTTGGTGGTCTCCAGATACCACCTGACCCCTTTCCTAGCAATCTTTCCTCACTCTTTCAGCCTCACTCACTTGCTTCTCCTTGAATGTTGTCTTTTAAAGGAACATCACTTGCTTGTGGTTTTGTGCCTTTGTCCTCACCCTTCAAATCATCTATTACTTCTTCTTTGATTCACTGCTGGTACAAAGCAGGAGAATCTCGTTTCCCACAGCAACAAAAACACAAGATGGGCTAAATAGCTTCTGATCTTTCTCCAGGGATTTTTTCTGATCTTTTCCCAGGGAAGGCAGATCAAAACCACAATGAGATATCACCTCACACCTGTCAGAATGGATATTATCAAAAAGATAAAAAGGATAGGTGCAAAGGAGGAGGGTTTACAGCAGAGAAGGAAAAACCATGAAGATGTGCTAAGGAGGCAGAGTGACGAAGGACAACAGCAGAAAACTAGTGATGATCTGGACTTCTTGTGGGTTAGGATTACTATTCAGTAGGGTTGTTTCCACTTGCGAGAAATCACAGCTAAATAGCAAGAAATGTCAAATCACTGGTGATCAAAGAAATGGCCAAAAAATCCCCCAAGATTTCATTTTATGCTATTTGCCTAGCAAAAATTAGGAAGCTGGATAATGCCAAGTATTGGTGTAGTGTTGGGGAAACAGCAACCCCCAAGAACCGCTAGTAGAGGGAAGTCTGGTAGAGCTATTCTGGAGAGCAATCCAATACTACTTCAACAAATTAAGTATGACCCAGCAATTTGACTCCCTTGTATATATCCCAGAGGAATGTTCATGTGCAATCAAAAGCAGCTGCTGACAGCAGTATTGTTTGTGGGGAAGGGGAGCTTGAGGGAATCGAGTGAGCATCCCTGGCCAAATAGACGGGTAAAAATGTAGTGGATGCTCTGTGGAGAAGCATAGCAAAGAGACGCAGCAGGTTTGATGTACCCATAGCAACATGGATAGATCCTAAAATTGCAAGGCTCAGTGGGAAAAGAGAGATAAGATTTGTTATAATTCATGAATACAACACCATACATATTTTATAATACACTCAAAAAGATGTACGGATGGTCCCTGGCTTATGATGGATCTCCTTATTACTTTTTGACTTTACAATGGTGCAAAAGCAATACACATTCAATAGAAAATGTACTCTGAATTTTGGATTTTGATTCAAAATTATTTATAAAATCTTTATTATAAAATAGGCTTTATGGCCGGGTGTGGTGGCTCACGCCTGTAATCCCAGTACTGTGGGAGGCCAAGGCAGGCCAATCATCTGAGGTCAGGAGTTCGAGACCAGCCTGGCCAACATGGCAAAACCCCGTCTCAATTAAAAATACAGAAATTAGCCGGGTGTGGTGGCACATGCCTGTAATCACAGCTACTCGGGAGGTTGAGGTGGGAGAATCGCTTGAACCTGGGAGGGGGAGGTTGCAGTGAGCTGAGATTGCGCCACTGCACTCCAGCCTGGGCAACAGAGCAAGACTTCGTCTCAAAAAACAAACAAATAAAAAAATAGGCTTTGTGTTAGATGATTTTTCCCAACCGTAGGCTACTGTAAGTGTTCTGAACACATTTAAGGTAGGTTAAGCTATGATGGTCAGTAGATTAGGTATATTAAACACATTATCAACATTTTTAACTTATATTGTGTTTATCAGGATGTAACAACACCATAAGTTGAAAAGCATCTGTACATGAAAACAAATTAAAATCATTGCTTGTGGAGGGGGGATCAAATGAAATATGAAGATAAAAGGAAATAAATATTTAAGTAAATAATCAAGATGGAACCGAATAAAATCCTATTTCTTGTTTCCATGTACCAAGAAATAGGATTCACTCAACTCTCTGTGCCTGTGATTTTAAACAAAATAAAACAAAAAATCTGCCTCAACTTTGGAGACAGGTACAAGTAAGTTGAAACTCCAACTCTACTACTTTCTAATTATATAACTTGGGAAAAGTTGACTAACCTCTACGAATCTCAGTGAATGACCTGATTAAAAAGTGGGGGGCAAAGGACCTGAAGAGCTGTTTCCCGAAAGAAGACATACAAATGACCATATTTTTCAAATATGAAAAAATATTCTACATTACTAATCATCAAGGAACTACAGATCAAAACCACAATGACATATCATCTCGCACCTGTTAGAATGAAGAATATTATCAAAAGGATAAAAGATAAGTGTTGGTAAGGATGTGGGAAAAAAGGAACTCTTGCACACTGTTCATGGGAATGTAAATTAATACAGTGACTATGGAAAACAATATGGAAGTTCCTCAAAAAATTAAAATAGAACTACCATATGATCCTACAATACTACTACTGGGTATATATCCAAAGGAAATGAAATCAGTATGTAGAAGAGATATCTGCACTCCCATACTCATTGCACCATTATTCACAATAGCCAAGATATGAGATCAACGTAAGTGACCATCAACAGAAAAATGGATAAAGAAAAGGTGATACATATATAGAGAGACAATAGAAAAAAAAAAAAAAAAAGAAGAGAATCCTGTCATTTGCAACAACATGGACAAGGCACTATTTTAACTGAAATAAGCCAGGCACAGAAAGACAAATGCCACATAATCTCACTTACATGTGGAATCTACAATAAAAGAGGAGAACTCATAGAAGCAGAGAGTAAAACGGTGGACACTAGGGACTTGGGAAAAGGGGGAACTGGGGAGATGCTCGTCAAAGGACACAAAATTTCAATGAGACAGGACTAATAAGTCCAAAAGACCTAAAATACAACAACATGATTATAGTTAACAACAATATACTGTATACTTCAAAATTGATGAGAGTAGATTTTAAGTGTTCTTACCACAAATATGTGAGACAACTCATATTTTAATTAGCTTAAATCATAATTTAGCCATTCCACAATGTATACATATTTCAAAACATATTTTATAAAATAATATATATAATGTCCATCTGTCAATTTAAATAAATAAATAGGAATGAAGTACCAACACATGCTACAACATGAATGAACCTTGGAAACATCTGCTAAGTAAAAAAAAGCCAGAAACAAAAGACTGAGTATAGAATGATTCCATTTATAGGAATTGTCCAGAATAAGCAAATCCAGAGATATAAAGTAGATTAGTGTCTGTCAGGGACTTAGGGGAAACGGGGTAGGGCATGACAGCTAATGGGTATGAGATTTCTTTTGGAGGGACAAAAATGTTCTGAAATACAGTGGTGATAGTTGCACAACATTCTACATATACTAAAAAATCACTGAACTGCACATTTTTAAGGTGCATTTTATAATATGTAAATTATAACTCAATAAAGCTATTATTTTAAAAAGAAAGCCTGCTTTAAAAAGTACCATTGGGTATGTGGTAAAGAGCAAAACCAAATAACTTCCTTGGGGTATTCTTTGGCCACGTGTATTCTGTGTTTCCCCTTATTCTACAATAAACGTGGTAATTGACATGAGAGTTATGATCCCATGATCTTGTGAAATCCTTAATCATTTATATTATAATACCCTTAATAACTTTATGTTAATGAAGGTTTAAAACTAAAGCACTTTTGGCTAAATCCTGAGATAAATAGATTTTCCTTAACCAGAATAAGCCATTGTCTGATTATCCTGAGGCTTTATTATATATTTTACTTGACAGATTTTAGCAGTGTCATATTCATCATAATAAGTACTTCTTAATTCTAGAATCTGTCCTTAATCATTATTTTTACCTCATTGACCTCACTGTTGTGTGAATATCTTTAGATGCTATTTGCGGGGATCCCTTTCCTAAATGTCATCAGGATTCTCCTAATGATCTGGTAAGCTTAGAAAACATGTGTCTATAATGGAATAGAAAGCCCAGAAATAAACTCCTTGTATATGGTCAAATGATTCTCAACAAGGGTACCAATACCAAAGGACTGTCTTTTCAATAAATGGTGCTAAGAAAACTGGACATCCACATGCAAAAGAATGAAGTTGGACCCTTGTCTTACACCATATACAGAAATCAACTCAAAATGGATTAAAGACCTAAATGTTAGATCTAAAACTACAGACCTCCCAGAAGAAAACATAACATTGGAATTTGACTTGGTGATTTATTGGATATGACATCAAAAGCACCAGCAACAAAAGCAAAAGTAGACAAATGGGACTACATCAAATGTCAAAACCTTTGTACATCAAACAACAATATCAGTAGAGTGAAAAAATAACCTATAGAATGAGATAAAATATTTGAAAATTATATGTCTGATAAGGGGGTAATATCCAGAACATATAAAGAACTCCCACAACTCAACAAAAAAAGTCAACACAAGTTTTTAAAAATGGGCAAAGGACTTTGTGTATTATTTCCAAAGATAATACAGAAATGGCTAACAAGAATATGAACAGATGTTTAACACACAAATCATCATGCAAGTGAGGAAAAATATTAAGTGAATCTGAGTGTTATGGGCTGAACTATGATCCTCTTGCAACAATTTACATGTTACAGTCCTAACCTCAGAATGTGATTATATTTGAAGATAGGGTCTTTAAAGAGGTAACTACGTTAAAATGATTTTATTAGAGTGGGCCCTAAACCAATATGACTGGTGTTCTTATAAGAGGAAGACATTTCAATACAGACATGTATAGAGAGAAGTCCATGTGAAGACACATGGAGAAAAGAGCCATCTATAAGATGAGGAGGGAGGGCTCAGAAGAAACCAACCCTGCTGACACCCTGATCTTGGACTTCTAGCCTCTAGAATCATAGCAAAATACATTGTTATTGTTGAAGCCACTCAGCCTGTGATACACTGTTATGGCAGCCCTAGCAAACTAAAACACTGAGTAAAGAGACGTGGGTGTACTCTATAGCCTATATTGCAACTTATTTAAAATTCTGAAATTATTTCCAAACAAAAAAGTGAATTCCTACTGAACACCTTTTGCACACCAGGCAGTGTACAATATTCTGGTAACATAGAGAGGGGATAAACAAAAATTCCTGAGCTCCTACCTTAAATGAGATCAGAGCTGCATTAGTTAGCTGTCTGGTGTCCCCATCTCTTCAATGGGAGTTCCCTGAAGACAGCAAATGTTCAATTTTTTTTTAAAGGCAACATAACATTCAGAGCAGCTGCAGTACCCTAGCACCCTCATACCCATCTTCAGTTCAGAATGTGATTCTTTTTTAATGACAAGAGACTGTCAAACACACTCACACAAACACACACAGACACACACAGACACACACAGACATATCAGAGAAAGCATTCAGTGCAAAGAGTTTACTGTACTCAGAGGAACAAAATGGTTTTTCTGTGGGTTGTCTACCAGGACAGGGATATTGCTTTGTTATAAAGAATGAGTCCTTGGTATGAAATGCTGCAATGAGATTTAAATCATGCTCTCTTCTTAATAAACACTCTTCAGGGATTATTATGTGTTTCCTTTATATCTGTATTTGCAGCACTTGCTTATAGGTTGCATTAGAGGTCTAAGCCTTTTCCAGTGGAGAATCCACCTTTAAAACGTCCTCAGTTTATTTAGCTCACTGCCCACAAGTTAAGAGGAAAGAAGGGCAGCGGCAGCAGGTACACCACAGCCCTGCAACTGCCAAAGTTGAACTGCCTTATGTCAGAGATAACTTGGTAAAGCCAGTCTTGTACTCCTCTCTTGTCCTCACCTGTGTAAGCCCTCCTCTTCCAAGACCAGAACCCTTCCAGAAGACAGGCACACCATCTCACACTTGGCACTTTGAGGGTCTCTCTAACTCTGTGACTGCGGCAGGCTATCAAAATGTTTGAATTATCTGAAAAAAACCTGTGGTAAGGCTGGCGATGACCCAGGATGGTTATTATACTGGTGATGTCACTCAGTGCTTCCAGAGGGAGCAGGAAAAGAATCAAGTGCTCTGTACTGATTAGGGTCTTCATGGACATTTCCTCACCATTGAATGAGGTATGATGTATGGTATTGAGCCATGAGAGAAGACTGGGCAAATATGCAGCACTGGGCTCTGATAGGAAGACGAGAACTTTAGAAAGACATTTAGGGAGTAAAAATAGTGAATAAAAATAGGATATATTAAATAAACACATTCAAAGAATATGTAAATATACAAAATACTGTGGAAAAGCAGACAAGGAGACTGAACAATGTACACATTCTTGGAAGCATAAGAGTGAGGTAAGTCAATTATACAGCTGGACTTTGGCCAAACAAAGCCTGGACAGACCATGCACCAATCCTGATTACGGGCATGATGGGTAAATATAAAGTCTTAAGAAATGAAGGAAGCTGGAAGCCAGAAGCCAGAATGCAGTATCACAAGATGCCACTAATTCTACTTAAGGGCAGGCCAAGGGAGGAGTTTGGGTATTAAATAAAGGATCAAATACAGATGAGAATGGCTTGGGTTTTAAATAAAAGGACTTATACTGAACTGGACCTTACATTCCTGTAAGACCTTAAAAGATGTGACTTTATCCTAGTTAATCTAAATAAGTAAGTCCCCCAGATGCATGCTGCCTCAACCATTTCCTTGCACTACTGCTGAAATGAAGAAGTCCTGAGGGAGTAAAGTGAGTGCCCTTATTTTATTAGCTAGACATGCATTTGTCTAATTACTTCTTAGGTTATTTTAAAAAAGAACTGGTTCTCTTATGTAAAGACCCAATGCCAGACCAAAATCAACCATGTGACCCAGCAAAGACCTATAAGATACTAATCCAGGACCAATAAAATAAGTCTGTAATCATAAATGCAATGGTATTGTTTGTAAAGAAATTGCATTCCCAAGTAAAGTCTTCTAAACCAGAGCCATCGGCTCCATCCTCATGAAAATGTGAAGTGTGTCAGTTCACTACTTTACTGGTGGTGCCATCTTTAGGGAAGAGAGGTCATTCAAGGGCTCTCACAACCTGTTAACAGCTTTCTCTCTCTCTCTAAATTCATTTCCCAGCCTTCCTTTGTTCTACCCAAACACAGATGCACGCCATTTTGTCCTGCTTGGAATGCCTTCTCTACTCCCTACTATTTAACTTCTACTCATCCTTCCCTGCCTGTATTGAGCCTCATAGCTGCCCCCAGGAAGCCTTTCCTGATGGCTTCTGGTCAGTTATTTCTTCCTTTTCTAATCCTGCAACACGTCTTTGTACAGCTCACTTGGCATTTAGTACTAATAGTTTTCTTATGTGCTTCACCACCCTAAATGATTATGAGCAATTTCTAGAGGGCAAGGACCCCACTTTATATCCTCACAGATAACAGGTGCTGCAAATGTTTAAAATTTTGTGATTTTTTTGAACACACAAAAAAATCATTCAATCATAATCCTCAATCCAATCTTCACATATCAGCAAAAGTTATCTTAAAACTTCAACTAGATCCTATCATTCTCCCTCCCCCATCCACATTTTGAACCCTTCATCAGCTTTCTCTTGCACTTAAGTATAAATCTATACTCCTTACCCTGCCTAGGAGGTGCTATAAGACTTCTCTCTTTCTTAATTTCTTGCCACAGTCCTCCAAACAAGCATCTGCCTCCCAGCCATATCTGCCTTCTTACAACTACTAAACATGCCAGTTTTAACCCGCCTCAAGTTCCTCGCACTTCAACCTCTTGGCCTGAAGTGCTGCCTCTGTTTCCTTCTCTCCCTCCAACCTGCCCCATACATAGTAGTCACAACATCTGGCTAACCTTTTCCCATTGGTCATGTCTCAGCTAAGTTCACCTGCCTGAGAGGCCTTCCTTGGCCACACGATCTGCTATGATTTGATTATGTTCCCCCAAGTTCATGTGGGAAACTTAATCCCCAATACAACAGTGTTGGGAGGCGGGACCTTTAAGAGATAACATTAATATAATAATGTTATCATCTCAGGGACTGGTTAATTACCACGAGAATGTGCCCCTGATAAGAGGATGAGTTTAGTCTGATTACCCCTCTGTCTTATGTGCTCATTTCTGCCTTCCACCATGGGATGACCCACACCAGATGCTGGAACCATGCTCTTAGACTTTCCAGTTTCTTTTTTTTTTTTCTATTGCTGCTGTACAAATTAGCTTCCTAGCTTTTAGAACTGTGAGACAAATAAACTTCTGTTCCTTATAAATTACCCAGCTTATTTTGTTACAGCAGCACAAAACTGAGACACCAGCTAAAGTTCATTTCCATGTTATTCATCTCAGCACCTGATGTTTCCTTCATAGCACTTTAATTTATCACATAATTGTTTACAGTCCTATTGACCCTCACCACCCTAGCTAGACAAAAGCCTCTGAGAGCAAAGTACTTACCTTAACATATGCCAGGTCCAATGTCAATGAATTACTCAACTTATGGGTTGAGCTAATTAATAGAGAACCATGACTGAAGACACTTGAAATGTGTTCTAAATGTTTAATGTAAGCAATAGTAGCATATGAACATTCATAATTCAGAGAGCTAAAGCAGTGAGATGTAGTCAAGCTTTAGATAGACGGCATGAAGGAAAATTTCAGGGACAAGAGAGAAGTTGGGAAGGAAGGTCTGGTGAATAAGATGAGCAGACACATATAACTCATCTCTGGCGCTAGGCTTCTGGCCTAGCAATACCTTTATAAAGAATGTTTCAATTACCTACTAGATGGGCAAATATCAAAAAGCCACACAATGCCAAGTATCAGAAGGTTGTGAAGCACAAGAGCTCTTCTTACACTAGTGGGAGGAGAAATCTCTTTGGAAAACAATTTGACATTATCTAGTAAAGCTTAATATGCACAGTTGATTATCCCTATGACAACAAATTGGTAATTCTAAAACCCAGAGAAAGTCTCACACATATATACCTATGTAAGACATACAAAAGGGAGACACAAATAAGAATATTGATAGCACTGTTTGTTGTTCATAAGGAAATGGATAAGTAGCACATGTTTACCCTAGTGAAAATGAATGAATTATAGGTACAAATTTCAACATGGGTGAATCTCAGTGCTGAGCACAAGAAGCAAAGATCACAGAAAAAGACATGCATATTATTGTTCCATTTTTACTTAAGTATTTGTAAAGAGATGTTAAAATATAAGAAAAGTAAAGAATAACTGCAAATTTTAGTGTACTAATTACATCCAGTAGGGAAGAGAGGGGAGAATGCAATTGGTAAAGAGCACATTGGGGGCTTCAAAGGCAGTGGTTATGTTTTATTTTTAAGCTAGGCAGAGGGTATGCATTTTATTCTTCATAAATAACACACACATTATAACTGCTCTTCTATATATAATAAATTAACTTTTTAAAGATTAACAAACACTGATCAAACTATAGAAGAGGAAAGGTAAATGGTTTGTTCCTATACTAAGGATATTATATAATGGAGTAGAGATCTTTTTTAAATGGTTTCTATGATGCCCAACACTTCATATATATGTCCATGCAAAAGCATGAATATAAGCCCTAAAAGCCAGAAATTTTCTCAGCCCCTTTCAAGTTCTATTCTTATTATCCTGCCTTTTTTTCTTATTTCTTCTATTGCTTACACTCTTAAATTTTAAGTTATTATTTTTTATGCATCTTTGTAAACCATCCTAAATCCTTTCTAGAATAAGTTATAAAATAAATGAGATGTACATTATAAATAACAATATAGTAATACAAAACAGACTGAAGAGATCACCGTGCAACCAGGCACACACAACGCTAAAGAGGCTCATACCAGATGGCAATGGGAATGAACTTGGTAGTTATCCCAGCATAACACCAATTAAATTTCAAGCTCCAAGAAAGTCTTTACTACACAGAAAAGATGAGTCTAAGTAAAACAATAGGAATCTAGTAAGGAATGTCATGTTTGGGCCACCAAATATAGTGAAGTAATTGGAATATAAGTACATGTGAAGAATTATGACAATAAAATCCTCAAAGAAACCACACTAGTGAAGCAAAAGAGAGTAGCTTTACACAGCTATTGTGGTTGCTCTGAATCCTTACCCTTAAGGTAGAGAGTATATTTACCCATTACAGAAGAAACTCCAGCACAGTGTATTTCCTTGTTCACAGAACCAAAATTGCCATGCGTTGATAACCCCACGATTACACTGAAAAATTCAGATGTGTGGTCCTGCCCACTTTAAGCCTTGAAAATGGCTGAACTATGTAGAAATAGGCACATGCTGGTATTGTAATTTCCATTTTAAAATGATATTTTCATTCCTAGAATGCTATGTACAAATGCGCATACCACTAGAATGCCATATGGACATAAATTTTTTAAAATTTAATAAGAATTGGCCCAGTTATGAATAAAACAACTTGTTGGAAATAAGGTTGAGAAGCTATCAATTAAATGCAGCATAGATGCTCTTAATTAGAAAATATGCACCTTATGTCGAGGTCCTTTCATTTATTTTTACGAAGAAAGAGCCTGTTTCTGGAACATGAAAAAAAATTGGGTTTCTTTTGTAGAACTACAAAATGTCAAAACTAGGTCAGAGGTGGAGAGATCAGACTTGAGCCACAAGGAGAAAACAACATCCCCCTTCAAGAGAACTGTGACTTAATGATTTCCTAAGATGAATTTCATTGTTTCCTCTATGAGGCAAAATATAAAGAACTGGCCAAATACAATTACATTATATAACCCCACTTATTTACCACAGCTGGGAAAGGCAACATTCTGTAATGGAAAACTGTGTGAACCAAGAGTCAGGTGTCTCTCTGCATATGGGAATATCTCTGTGCGTGTATGTGTGCGTCTGTGTGTCTACCTATGTAAGTGTATATTTGTACATATCCTTACACACAACCACACTTTTGGAGTCCACAGAATTAAAAAAGAATACATAGTGCTAAAAAAATGCAGTGACAAATTAATCCATCCAACAAATACACATTGAGTAGCTCTATATTCAAGGATCACATCATTGTGACTTTAGCATCTATGCCTTCCCAAATGGTAAGAACTTCACCACTTAAGGCATAAAAGGCCTGGCTGTGCCTTGTAAAAGTTTACAGCCTGGAAGGGGTCCGATTTCACCCTGCTATCTCAGGACTTTCCAGATCTTCCAAGGGACTGATAATCATGATTCTATCACAGAGGAGAGGAAGTATCAGTGTAAAGTTCTGGTTGGAAAAATGCCAGTAAACCAACTTTGACTGTGTTTATTATTTACATACTGCATAAGTGATCTCTAGGATAGATTTCTTTGTAAGGAAGGAAGGAAGGGACATCCGTGAAATCATGATTTCATCAGCATTATCTTCCCCTACTTCAAGCTACCTTTGGAACCTCCATCACATTCTTAACTGTCCGTTAAAAACACACACACACACACACACACACACACACACATTTATTTCTCTAACCAACCTTTATATTCCCATTTGGTCCTTCACTATGTTTTGAAAATTATGACTCAAATCTGAGAAGTCCTCTTACATACAAAGTGGACCTTTAAAAGCAAAGTATTAAAACAATTTAAGTATTTCATAAAATCACATTTCTGTACAATATCCTTGTAAAGGAAGTAGGATTCCAGAAAGAGGAATTAGAAATAAAATTAAGTCCTTTTGGCAAACCTTTCCTGAATCTCTTTATTTATACAAGTATGTTTAGAGCTCAACAGACTGTGACATAAAAAATAAAGATATTAAAGACCCTAGCATCTGTCCACAAGGAGACAGTAGGGACTTATTAAGGAGTTCATTTTGAATTTTAAATCTAGTGCTTCCAAAGAGTTAAACACAAATTAATTTCCCTAATATAGATTATTTAAAGGTCACTTCATGTATTTAATTTCTTTTGGCTTGTACTATGGAATCTCTTCTGGAATGACCAGAAGATAGAACTGAATGCTTTTTAGGTCAGCAGAAGTGATCATTGGTTTTAGACAAAATGGCCTTCCTGCAGACAGTATCTCAATTCAGTAGAGTCTTATAGGGCACCATCACACACGCTCTGTCCTCAGACTGCCAGACATTACAGCTTTCTTCTGTCCAGACAAAAGGAACACAAGTAACTGGGAAGGAAAGAAGCAATAAATGAATGAAGGATCCTCATTGGGCACAAAGTAATCAGAAATACGGCACAAGGGAATGCTGTCTATGTGGTGAAATACGTGAAGTGATCCACAAAGTTGCATAAAGCAAGAGAACGTTCCATGACCTCTACTGTTCATTATACTTCCCTGGACAGGGGTAATGAATGCTTGGTCTCAAGGCAGCCCCTCCTCTGGCTGGGGTTAAATGGGAGCCCTATGTGCTCTGTATAAGACCACCCCCTCAAGCAGGAGTCCAGTGGGAGACCCAAAACCCTGGGTGCTGCCCTCTCTCGCATTCCAGTCTATAAATCAATAGCCTTGGGAATATCAGGACTAACTTAATCACATCTTTTATCCCTGTTAAGAATATAAGGAGAAGCCCTCAAGGACTCACAAGTCATTTCCCAACCTTACACTTTTATCACCATATGGCTCTTTCCATTCCGTTTCCTGACCCTATCACCCACCCTTCCCATGTGCTCTCTGGAACTTATGATCATCAGCAAGATCCCACTGTTCACCCTACCTCTAGCCCTGCTATGTGGTGACTATTTTCTCCCCACATTCCCTAAACCTCAAGGCTTAGAGGTGGAGTGAGTTATCTTTATCACGTCTATACCATTGTCCTTCCTTTCTTCTTCAGTAAAATCCTGAGCTTTGAATCACACAAAATCAAATTATATTGCCCGCTCTCCCTCATTCTGGGAAGATCTGGGTTCCTGGTTTCCTATCACTCTTCATCACTCCTGTGGCCATGACTCTAAGTGAATTCAGTATCCACACAGATGATCATTCCAATACCCTGGCTTTTCAGTCCCTGTCCTCTGCCCTAACTCCAATGTCACAGACCAGTCCTTAGCTGAAATTCCTCCACGTTGCTCTCCCACCACCAACATCTCCTGTCAGCTTCCCACCTCTGATACAACTTCAGCAAGTCTCTGACCCCAGGGAGACCTCCAATCCATTGGATACTATACCTTTTCACTGTCCCTCACCCTCCTCATGTCCAACTTCATCTCCTTAGTCAATTTAAATTCCATAGTCAAATGTCATAACCACTCCCTTCCAAACATGCTGAACTCTATCCCCACTGTAGTGTGGACCTGCTCACTTGGCAAAAACATGGCCTGGTTAACTTCAACACTCCACTCATACACATGAAGGCCCAGAGGGAGAAAAACACATAACACCTTTGAATAATCTCACTCAAAAGCCACAATATGGAACCTCACATCGCTTAGGTGATTGGCAAAAGTCCTCAGAAGTGTTGTCTCCAAATTTTCTCCTTCCATTCTCACTTGAATCCACAGAAGCTTGATAAATCTTTGTGGAAATGAACTGATATTAAATAACATCACCAGATTTTAGACTAAAAGAAATTTAATTATGTGTAAGTAAATTTCATGTGAGATTTACTTCAGATTTCTAAGGCAGTTTGTGTGTCCTGGGTTAGAATGTTTCCAGAGATTCCTCTTAGCACAAATTTTTATGGTAAGACTATAAAAGAGGAGAATGTGTGGCAGAGAACATTAAAGATTCAAGATGACTAACCAAATTCCCTTAAATCTATCCTGATTCTTCAGACCACAGGCTCATATCCTACTGGCTCCAAAGACTATCCTACTGGTCCACTAGCTAGAGACAGATGCTTTTATTCTCTGAGCCTAAAGAAAATTACAATAAAGAATGAGATATTAGTAGAAAATTGATAAAATTATCAAAAACTCTAAAAAGCATTGCTAGCTATTTTTTATGTATTGGGTTAACAGGTTATGATTTTCCAATGTCAAAAAATAATATGATGCTGCTAAAGGAACATCAGAAAAGAAAAACCGAATGAAGGAATGACTAAGCATAGGTTTTACTTGCAAAGCTAATAAGTGACCTTTTCTCCTAGAAAATGCACTCTTGGACTTTCTCTCCAACACTGCCATCCAGAAGACTCACCGTCCATGCTATTAGATTTAAATTGCAGGTTTTTAGGATACCTGATTAATTGCCAATGACGGAAACTACCAGTTCCTTTTGAAAAATACATGCCCAAATTGGTAGCAACACTCAGTTAAATGGTACTGGAGGTCTACACATTGTGCCCAAACCCCTTCCCTTTAGTGTGAAGTAATCACTGATATTCCTTTCATATTTGGATAAACCCTCAAAGTAAAGTGATAAATCTGAATCCAAATGCCATTATAAAATTTCTACTTGGTGGGTACTTACATATTCCACACACCAGTGTAGTATGCCTACTTAGTAACATATTGCCTTGAAATTATTCTAAACTGTAAACTCCTAGGAAACAAGGACAGCTCTCTGTATTCATATCCCCTAGTATTATAGGGTATATACAGTTAATAGATGCTCTATGAAAGCAATGTCCAATCCTCTGTACCCATTTAATGCTCTGACTTAATTAGATAATGCTGCAAACACTTGGTCAATAGGGCAATGTTTGTTTTAAATACTGTTGTGACTTTTAAGAACAAGACATGCCCATCGTACAAACATTCAAACAACACAGCAAAATGCCAAAGTAAAACTAAAAATCACTTGGAAAAAACACTGATAAGATTTTGTTGAACACGCCTTGCATGTTCATATACATGCATACATTTACAAACAATTTTACATAAACGGGCTCATATTATTTATGTTATCTATGATCAGAATTGTTTTAAATAATATGTCAGGGATACCCTTCCATTAAAAACAAATAAAGAACTACTATATCATTTTAAAAAATCATATGTAAATCTTTGTTTACTAAAAAATAAAAAAAAAATTAAAAATCATATGGTATTCCACAGTTAACATGTATAAGTATCTAGTTTCCTAATAATAAATTAGTTAACAAGTCTCCCACTAATAGGTATTTAGGTTATTTCTAGATTTTTTCGTACAAACACAAACCTGTAGTGGGTATCTCTGTGCATATATTGTTTCATGGCTATGCAGTTAGACAAATACTAGAAGTTGAATTGCTGGGTCAAAGTGTACATACATTTTACACTTTTATATATCTTGCCAAACTGCCTTCCAGAAAGATAATAGCATAGACAAATACTAGAAGTTGGACAAATACTAGAAGTTGAATTGGTGGACAAATTCTAGAAGGTATTTTCATCCTCATGACCTAATTAGCTCTCAAAAACTCCACCTGGAAATACTATCACATTGGAGATTAGATTAAAACATGAATTTGGGGGATATACAAACAGTCCATAAAATTATCAAAATGTAAGCTATTCATAGAATAGCTAAGCCACGGGCCCCAGTGAAATGCAAAATCAAATTACTTGAACAATGAATGTTTTCTCAGCACCCCCACAAAACTCATAGGGATAAGCCCAGGGCAGGGGAGAAAACTGCTACAGGCCACGCTCTGCTACACATGAGCTACTGACTAACTTTGGGCAAGTCACTTCCTTTCTCTGGGTTGATAATCCTTAGCTTAAACATCATGCCCTCACAGAAGCCTTCTCAGACCACAAGGCAGCTCCCCATCATGGGCTTTTGTAGCTTTTGGTACTTAAATCTCTCCTCAGACTTTTAATTACTTGCTCAATGTCTATCCTCTCCAACTGATGGAAGCTCTATGTCTATCCTCACCTCATATCCCCTGCTCCTTACACAGTGCCTGGCACAAAAGGGATGAAGAAAGGAAGGAAGGAATAATAGAATGAATAAATTGATGATCAAAAAATGAGGTGGTAAATCAGATGACCTCTAGAATGTGCTTAAATGCTAATGTATTTAGGGAATTTCTTCCTCTTGAATTCTAAAAATGCTTGTGTCTAATTAGGTTAAAACATTTATGGATCACCTACTTTGAATGGAATCTCATGCTTGGTCTACAGGGAGAAAAAGGGTAGCCAAGGATATGTGAGAATTAGGTCTTGTCCTTGCCCCTCAAAAAAATTGATCTGGCCAGGGGAAAAATGCATTAAACAACTAGAACAAAACAACAGAACAACTTTAACAAAAACAATGATTTTGCATGTAATGGAGAACCTAAGTAACAGAGAGAATAATCTGAGTTAGAGGAGTTACACTAACCTTTCCAATTATAAGCCTAACTCACATTATCTGAGAGTACACCATACAGAGAGGTGACCTAACCCTTCTGCAGCCGCCCAGCCAATTTATGTGAGATCTGAAAGACGAAAACGTAGCCCTCTCCCATTTCCTAGTAGTAAAGCCCTTTCAGTCAAAAGTGGAGCTCACGTTTCCTGAGATTGCAGGTTCTTCAGAGAGTTACGGGAAAGAGAAAGTTTAAGATTCAACTCAACAAATAAAGGCAGACATGGACAAATCAATCTTAGGCAGACTGCTTTGGAGGTATGCAGAATCTGGACCCTTCTAAAAAAAAGTCACTCCAGCAAGAACCAGGCAAAGTAGTCACTAAATATATGTTTAACAAAAAATAAAAGAATGGTAAGTAACTGAAGGTAAAGGGAATGAATAAGACAAATTACTGCAACAGACTGAATGTTTGTGTTACCCCCAAATTCATATGTTGAAAACCTAACCCCCACTGTGAAGCATTTAGGAGGTAAGGTCTTTGGGAGATGATTCAGTCATGAGGGTAGAGACCTCACAATGGGATTAACGCCCTTATAATCCAAGGCCAGAAAGCCAGTCCACTGTCTTTTCACTATGTGAGGGGAACACAATGAGAAGCTGGCAGCCAGCAACCCAGAAGAGAGTCCTCACCAGAACTTAAGCATGCTGATTTCAGACTTCCAGTCTCCAGAACAGTGAGAAATAAATTTCTGTTGTTTATAAGCCACCCAGTCTTCGTTGTAAGAGCCCTAAGACAACTACAAAGAGACACTGTTAATGCAATGAAACCCCCATATCTGCGCTCCTGCTATGTGCCTCCCACATTGCAGGCAACACAAAGAATGCAAGAGAAGCACATGGCAGGATCCATGCCTGCAGAGGCCTCCTTATCTAATTGGGGAAACAAAATATGTAATTGAGGGAAAAAAGTTCTAATAAGTAACAAAGTCCCCCAGCCTAAGAAGCAAAGCCAGGTAAACATGGAAGCCTGGAACAGAATTGTGAAATGGGGCTTTGCCCTTGGTACCTCTTGGTCTCCTCTCTGGGAGCCTCTCACCCCTCAGGTGTATTCCTACCCCATCCCTTCCAACCAGGGCAAGAGGGTCTGTAGGCACAGGAGTAGCCAAAGGGCTTAACCACGTCTCACAGACAAACAAAACACAGGGAGGGAACCCCAGACAGAAAAGGTGGACAGAGAGAGCACAACTGACTGCAGCAGCAATGCTAACTGCTAGGCTGGGGGTGAGCTCCCATCTGAGGCTTGAAGAGGAGCAGGAGGCAAGTTATTCTCCTCTCCTCAGGAGCAAACCCTTAGAGGTGCTGTCAATCCTTCCAAGGCCCAGCCCAATCCCATCAGCTGTTTTCCTAAATCCTAAGAGAGCAGGGGAGAGCAGGAGAAAAGTTCTGCTTAGCTGAGACAGCAAGAAACAGAGAGGTTTATTTAAAAATGAAGGTGGAGTGGGATATCTGATACTACACAAGTCAACAAGGCAGCCACATATTTGATCTGCTATACATCTCTCTTCTCATTTACTTTCTTTCCCTGGTACTCATAATTACAAAAACAAGTTTTTTTAAAAATCGAGAGTTAAAAAAAAAAAATCCAACTTACTCAAAGGCTGCATTTCTTGCTTCCTCCAACTATGAACATTTTTAGCATGGAAGGATGCATGGCAGAGGCCCTGGCATCTCTCCTTCAGAAGGATTAACAAGTAACTTAGTACAACCAGTCTCACAGTTTGTTGTTACCAGGCACCCTTTCTTCTACCTAAAATGCACTCAAACACAGTCACTCCCTCCATCATCAGTACTCATGAAGAAGGAAGGTCAGAAGCTCCTGTTGCCAGCCTATAAAATCTCTCCATTCAAAGAAGTTAAACTAGATAGTATTTCTGATTATGAATCTTCTTCAAAGTATCTTAATTTTTCTTGAAAAGGGTATCTGAGAAGAACATACTGATAGATTTTTTTCATACCACCAATTTTCCCATGGCCTTTTATATATTTCCCTCAAGAGCCTGTGGTAAAAACATACATGACCACAAAATTTAAACAACCAGTAAAAGTTCAATTAGCAATATACATGAATAACGAAAGAATGCAGAAGAATCCCAACAGTTATACTTGTGTCTTCTCACCAATAAACTCATGGCAAAAGGAGATAAAGTTAATTCCATGAAAACCCACATACATATACAACTAACAGCCCATATTTATTACGAAAAAATAGATCAAACTAGAAAAATATAAGCATTAAGTTATTCTCTTTCAGTAGAAAAAAAATTTAACGTCTTATTTTAGTACATGAGACAATAAGGAAAATAGAGAAAAGGGAGTAAGAAACAGTAAGAAGGGGCAGAAGGTGGTAGTTTGAGAAACCAAAATTTATAGACCTCACATATGGCTTAAATCATTTCAGCAAGAGGTTGAGACTTACGTTTTAAACAGAATGAACAATGAAACCCTGACACTTTTGTAGCTGACAGACAAGGGCAGAATTGGAGGGAGAGCATCACATTGTCTGAGAACACTGGCAGGTTTAATTCATGCTAAACATGTTATAATTGGGAATCAATATGGGGCAGAGTCTACTTAAATAAACTCCGAGGGCTTGTCTAAGCAACTTGTTAATGTCATGTTGCATTTTATTAAACGATACTCAGAATAAAAAGCTGTTGGAAAACTTCGTTTTAAAGAGGTATTCTTTAAATCACAGCATTTGATGTTCACGATAAATGTCACTTTACATGAAAGGAAACAAATGCTGAGAAAATGAATTAGTGCTCAAGGCAGCAGATAATGGCTATGAAATTGCTGTCAATTTCTGATATGGGCAGATATACCAGGACATTCTGAATGTCCATGAACAATGTTTTCGCAATCACAGGTAGAAGGAGGAGAATGTATCTTTAGGTGCTCACTGATAGGATTAGGTCCTATCAAAGGACGATGTGGTTAGGGAAGGTATGAAACTGGCAGGTAGAGGATGGCTAACCATGAATTGTGATGCAGACCAGCTGTGGAATTCTGGTGTTCAGTAACTTTATCAGAAAGCACGTATGCATACTGTTGGGATGAACAGGCAGAAAATAGAACCTGGGCAGGACAGTTCCCTAGCACCATGCCCATAAGCATCCTATAAGGTAGTCATGATTCCCATTCTAAAAGTAAAAACATTGAGGCGAAATTAAATATTCTTCCCAAAGTCACATTTCTAAAAAATGATAGAGACAGGACAGAAATGCAGATCTATCTGGCTACAGGACCCAAAGCCTATCAATGCTACCAAGTGGTCACTGAAAAGAAACAGGAGCATTCTACACAGGGAGGAGAGAATCAGACCAAGGACCAGTTTGGGTAAAAAAGAAGTTTGTTCATAGGAAGAGCAGAAAGAAATTCAGACAGGGAAGTTGGAATCAGCCTGTGTCTTTATGCCTACTTACAAAGCACCTTGTCCTGCAGCCAGGTGAGAACCATATAACTCTGGAAATAAAATAAAGATGTAAGAATAAAGGCAAAGAGACTAAAGAACTTAAGGTAACAGGGTTAATGGAAGGAAAAAATGGAGGATTATGTGTAGAAACACCAGAGGAAACCAAAAGTTAAAATCCAGGACTGTACTAATATGGGATTTTGCTCTCTCAAAGTAAAAATGTTATTTTCTAAGTTGAGAGTCTCCAAATAATGTCTAACATTTAATGCCTAGTAAATACTGTTCTAATGACGATAATTAATTTCAGAAGTGATCCAGTAAGTTCTTTCCAGTGGAAAAGAAATAGCTTTTGATAGTCAGGGGAAGCATGCTCCTCCCTGTCTGCCTTCTTCCTTGTCTGTGATGGGCCCTCTAAACGGGTGTGCTGATAGGGATGGGTCACGTTTGAGGGCAAGGCATCAGCCACAGCTTTGCTTGTTTGAAAAGCGAAGGCGAAGATTCCACAGTGGGCATGGAAAGAAAAAGGCTGAGAGGAGCTGCCTTCTCCTGTGGTTCATAGGAAGAATAGGGCAGTTCAGGGCTGAGGGTTTCAGTCCTAGGCCCTCAGGGATCTGCATCCAAAGTCCTGCCTCCACCACCCCTGTGCACATTTATCCTGCAGGAACCTCACGGGGAGTAGCCAATGGCAGGATGGGAATAAAGGATCCCTGGCTCTTGGCCATCGTTCGGAATCTCTTTACACCCTGGAGAGAGCAGATATCTTTACTGTTGCTAAAGAATCTTCAACAAAGCTGCAAATTAATTCCTGATTCTATGAGAACAAACATAATTTTGTTTTATTTTTGTAGAAAAATTGTATATGCACAAATTTGAGTCACTTAATCTTTCGCTCATACTGTAAGATTAATGCTTCTTTAAAATTAAAATTGAAGATTTTAATCTTCTGGCAACATGTGGTTATCCACATACAAATCTTCCTGTTCAGAAGAAACATGGATATATGTTAAGACCAATTAGATACGATTCTATATTTTTCCTTTTTATTTTTAAAAATTCAATACAGGGGATGGGGATCTTCACAGAGTCAGAAGAGAAACTGGAGCAAATGTTTTATCTCTACTCTTTTCACCTCAGCAGTCAGCAGCTGGGTTGAGAAAGTTGATCCCAATCCCCATCACCCTTCAATAACAAACTACATTCTTTCCTCAACCAGCAATTGAAGAAGCCCTGCTGAACCTCTTCTCTTCAGACTCCCTTTCAACAAAAGTCGCATATCTCTAAGGAAATACTAACTTATTCTCTGTATGTGGTACCACCATGATCCACCTACTTGAAGGGAAGTGTAAGAGCCTTAAATGAATTCAATGAAATGATGAGCTGTTTGTGCTGCCATGGGTCACTCCACTCACAGCTGTGCAAGTCCAAATAGAGCCAGGACCATCATTCTTACCCTGACACAGAATCATAAATAAAGACAGAGCCTTCTGCAGTATTAGAATGCATTCCCTTATAAGTCACACTCAATCACTGGCTCAAATGAAACTAATGCTCCAAGATCAGGGGGAAAGTGAACAAAACACACTGTGTGAGGTAGTAATCCCCAAATGTCAACATTTGTATGGAACTTATTTTTAGAGTAATAAGCCAAGTTATTTTCCTTTATCACAACTGGAGTCTTACAAACCCAGCTGTTGAACAACATTTGTCGAAGATGTCAAAATGTCTTTCAGCATTTAGAAAGTCACCTAGTCATTATTCCTGTGCAACACATGGGTGGCCAAAAGAATCAAATTTGACAGATAGAAAAAATAAGATAACTGTTTGGGAAATACAACTCCCCACTTCCCAATCATCCAGTCCAACAATTTCCCTACTACTCAGTACCGGGATAGAATCAGACTTCTCAAAAAAAAAAACAGATGTATGCTTTTTTACAATTGCTACTAAACATGTATGCTTTCTGAATAATCTTCCAGTTCTCTGTTGTCCATATAACCCACACATACTATTTATAATGATTCAAAGAATTAAGAATTCAGGGTCGTTACACTAGACTGAGGTTTCATGTTCTACCCCAGCACTGCTCTACCCCAGTGGGGTCTCAGTCGACCCCATCATTACTTTCTTCTAGAGAAACTGCCAGGCCCATAGCCCTTACTAAAGCAAATATCCCTAAATCACAGCTGTTTGGACCAGAAGAGAGCATCAGCAGCTCTAAAATTGCATGGTATAAAGCTTTAACCGTCAGGATGATAGTTACTACAAAACCTATCATACTCCTTTTTTTCTTTTGGAGTTTGGTCTATACGCAGATCATTGGTTAGGTTGTGGGAACAATAAATGGAAGCAGGAACATGAGGAACAAGAGAGAATCTAAAACGGAAATGCTGAACCACATTAATCATCTAAAAGTAGAATATGGACTGACCAACATTGTTAGTGCAGACATACCCTTGAGCTACAACAGATCAGAACAATCTTCCTGCTCCTGAGTTAAGTCCTGACTCCATGAGGTCCAGTCAGACTATTCGCTCATCCTAAAAGGCCCCTGAGATTCTTCACAGACTTGCCACATGACTGAAATTCTGTTTTCCTTATTTTCTCGTGCATCTTTAGTTAAGCCTTCCATTTTTAAAAGTAACTTGAGTTTCCATTCTTGTAATCAAAATAGTCTACGTAGGCCCCTTGGCAAGACGTCTAAAAGTGTTCTCCTTTTCTTTGCTAATTGCAGAACAATTCTCAGATCTCCCAATAGTCTACACATAGCCTCACAAATTTAGGGGCTACTTTGCCAATATGTGCAATCACAGAAAAAGAAAGCAAATGGCTGGAAAAGCCTTTCTCCCTTGGATTGTCTGTAAACTGCTCTTAATGCATTTTTCCCTCAGTAGATCACTGTCGTGTAGAGCACAATCTACTTTCAAGTAGATGTAGGAGATTTAGCTGCAGTGAATCAAAATAAAAATGCAGCATCTTGTGGGAGCCTCAGGAGTTCCTCTACTCTCTGTGGCACGGACAACCCCCTATGGTTTCTGGGTTGGTATCAAGCCTCTGAAAGCAAGTCTTGCAGTAGCAGACCCTGATTTTCCTGATCCCAATAGAATAATATTGGCTACCAACAGCACTGCCAGCACCAGGGAAAGATTAGGTGATATTAGAAATTAATGAACCAGTCACTCAGAGCACCTGCCTCTTCCCCGACTCTAATTACTCCTCCCTCTGCCCATCAAAAAAGAAATAAACAAACCATCAAACTCATCTCTTTCTAGCAGTCAGTCATTCTCAATCAGAGTTGTAGGGGGACATCTTGATTGACACAATGACTTGGTTAGAATAATATGGGCATTTTGTGACCAGAGAGCCCAAATATCCTATAATAGACAGGAAAATTCTACATAACAATGATTCATTTCATCAAAATGCTAATAGCACCCACCTTGAGAAAACTGAGCCTCTTCCAACATTTAGGGCAGAAAAAAATGAGTGAGAAAGGCAAACTAAAGGGGAAAGAACATTTTAAAAATCTATACCTAACATTATATTAAATGGTGAGAAACTAGAAAGTAGAAGTTTTCCTACTAAGATCAGGAACAAAGCAAGGAAGTGCCCTGTCACTACTTTTTTTTTCCAAACATTGTACTAGAAGTCCTAGGTAATGCAATAAAACAATAAAATAAAATAAAAGGAATACAGATTGGGAAGGAAGAAATAAAAATATCTTTGTTCAGATGATATAATATGATCACCTATGTAGAAAATCTGAAGGAATCAACAACAACAACAAAAAACCTCTGGGACTAGTAAAGCAATTATAACAAGGTGGCAGGATACTAGAATAATATATAAAGGTCAACTGTTTTCCTACATACCAGCAATAAACAAATGAAATTTGAAATAAAAAACACAATACCATTTATTTTAATATCTCCTAAAATGAAATACTTAGGTGTAAATCTAACAAAATGTATACAAGATCTATATGAGGAAAACCAAAACTCTGGTAAGAGAACTCAATGAAGGACTAAATAGATATTCCATGATCATTGATAGAAAGACTCAATATTGTAAAGATGTCAGTTCTTCTCAATTTGATCTACAGAATCAACAAAATCCCAATCAAAATCCCAGCAAGTTATTTTGTGGCTACCAACAAATTGATTCTAATGTGTATATGGAGAGGCAAAACACCCAGAATAGCCAACACAATATTAAAGCAGAACAGAGTTGAAAGACTGACACTACCTGACCTCAAGACTTGCCATAAAGTGCCATAATCAAGACAGTGTGGTACTGGTAAAATAACAGACCTATAGACCAATAGAACAGAATAGAGAGCCTAGAAATATACCTACATCAAGATAGTCAGCTAATCTTTGACAAAGGAGTAAAGGCAGTACAACAAAGCAACAAATGATGCTGGTAAAACTGAACATCCAATGCAAAAAAATTAATCTAGACATAGAACTTATACTCCTTACAAAAATTAACTCAAAATGGATCACAGGCCTAAATGTAAAAGACAAAACTGTAAAACTCGTAGAAGATAACATAGGAAAAAACCTAAATGACCTTGGGTGTGGCAATGACTTTTTAGATACAACACCAAAGGCATGATCCATGAAGGAAATAATTTATAAACTGGGCTTCTTTATAATTCAAAATGTCTGTTCTCTGAAACATCAGGTCAAGAGAATGAGAAGACAATCCACAGATTGGGAAAAAATATTTTCAAAAGACATATTTGACAAAGGATATTATCCAAAATATATTTAAAAACTTAAAAGTCAACAATAAGAAAACAATCTGAGTAAAAACTAGTCCGAAGACCTTAACAGATACCTCATCAAAGAAGACATACAGATGGCAAGTATGCATATCAAAAGATGTTCTACATCATATGTTATCAGGGAAATGCAAATTAAAACAACACAACACTGAGCTATCATTACACATTTATTAGAATGGCCAAAATCTGAAACACTGACAATACCAAATGCTTGTAAGGATGTAGTGCAACAAGAACTCTCATTCATCGCTGGTGAGAATGCAAAATGCTAATCATTTTGAATGACAGTTTGGCAGTTTCTTACAAAATAAAACATACTCTTACCATATAAGGCAGCGATCATGGTCCTTGGAATGTTCCCAGAGGAGTTAAAAATTTATGTCCACAAAAAAAAAAAAAGAAAAAACCTTGCACACAGATGTTTATATCAGCTTTATTCATGATTGCCAAAACATGGAAGCAACCAAGATGTCCTTCAGTAGGTGAATGGATAAACTGTGGTATATCCAGGTAATGGAATATTGTTCAGTGCTAAAAGGAAATGAGCTATCAAACCATGAGACATGGAAGAAACTTAAATGTTGGTTATTAAGTAAAATAAGCCAATCTGAAAAGGCTACATATTACATGATTTCAACTACATGACATTCTAGAGAATGCAAAACTGTGGAGATAGTAAAAGAAAAAAAAAATAGTGGTTCCTGGGGTTTAGTGAAGGGCAAAGGGGTGGGAAGTATGAAAAAGCAGAGCATGAAGGATTTTTAGGGCAGTGAAAATACCTATATACTATGATATTGGATACCTGTAATTATACATTGGTCTAAAACCAAATAATGTACAACACCAAGAATATACCCTAATGTAAACTATAAACTTTGGGTGATTATGATGTGTCAATGTAGGTTCATCAGTTCTAACAAATGTGCCATTCTGGTGGGTGATACTGACATTGGGGGAGGCTATGCACGTACAGGGAGTAGGAGTAGGAGTAGGAGGAATATGGGAAATCTGTATCTTCCTCTCAATTTTGCTTCAACTTGAAACTGTTCAAATAAAATAAATGAGTGAATAAAGTATTTTTAAAGAGAGAAAGAAAGGCAGGAAGAGAACAAGCAATGCATCCATCAAAAGTAAAACAGTAGGGTTAAGACTATTCAGGGATCAAGTCCAGGCTCTATCCACCTCCTTCCCCTCAACTCCAGCAATACTACTAATTGCCACAAACTCCTTATTCCCATTCCCTCTCCTATGCACAAGAATCTTGGACTCAGGAAACTTTAAATTATATCTTTTAAAAATTGTGTGACTGTATTTCCACATCTTTTCATTTATTCTAATTATAATTTCTGAGCAACTAATATTGGTAATATTAATACATAATATAAACTGAAAATTCTTCCATGTTGCCAAAGGGCTTAATTACTAAATCTGTGCTGTAATATGTCTGTTGGAAAACTTGCTTTAGAGACTAATTCTTCAGGGGATAATTCCTCAGTGATGAAGTTTGAGTATTAATACCCTCTTATGAAACACTTTTATTGAGCCAAGCTGAGAATTAGAAGTAGGGGAGGTGAAAATTCTCTTGCCACCTCTTCCAGACTCTTTGTAAAGCTCTAGGCAGTATCAAAAGAGACATCTTGCACAAACAAGCCTCACCATGAAGGGTCAGGGCATAGAGAGACCAAATGGAAAAAGACAGCTCAGCAGCCTTGGATTAAAGGGCAAATATTTCAGAGGCTGTGGATTTAATTATGTCAGAGACGTACCCATGGCACTTTCTGTAGCAGACAGATGCCACAGTAAGGTAAAAAGTTCAGCAAGATACACTCACAGACTGAAAGTTTCCCCAGGATGGAGAAGCCCAAAACTCAATCCTGTTTTAAATGAGTTGAGGTCTTATTACAACAAGAGCATACTATCATTCTAAATGTAAGTTTCTGACAAATAGGGGTCTTCACAGGGTAAAGCAGTGCTAACAGATTTCTCTGATGATGGACATGCTCCCTATCTGCAATGTCCAATATGGTAGCCACTAACCACATGTGGCTATAGAGCACTTGAAATGTGGCTAGTGCGAGGAATAACTGAATTTCAATTTAATTTTAATTAATTTAAGCAAGAAAAAGCCACATGTGGCTAGTGGCTACTGTATTAGACAATGCAGAAAAAGGCTTAAGGCATCATTTGAGAAAATGATCCAAGAGGTTATCACAAGAAAATCTTATATCTGTTCTGACCACCTGAAAAAATACTTTCTCTGCGCCCTCCCCATTGTAAACACACACAGACACCATTTGTAAGGAGTAACTATATCAGAAACCACTAATAAAGCAATGCTTCTCAAATTTTAGCATCCATCAGGATCAATGGGAGTCTTGTTAAAACACAGATTATTACGCCTACTCCCAGAAATTCTGATTTAATAGTTCCGTACATTTCTAACAAGTATAAATTATTCTCATGCAGCAGGTTCAGAGGCCACACTTTTGAGTAGTACTAGAATAAAAACTTCAACACTCAAACACAAGCCTACTCCTAACAAAGAGGAGCTTCTTTCACTTTTCACCTCTCTTCCACACCAAAGTGCCTCTTTCTTCAAGGTACATGGAATCCTTCTTAAACATTCTTATAAGTTTTGCTTAACACCTAGGACTAAAAATGTATGAAGAATGCAAATAAACAAGGCTATCCATGATGGCTTCTCTACACAATAAATTCAAAATATAGTATATTTGTTGGAAACTTTGTAAGAAAGTCTAATAAATCACAGGGACCAGAAACACAGCAAGGAGGAATGCAAACCTGCCAAGACAGTTTACATCTAATCCCTGCACTGGCCCTGTTTTAGAGTTAAACTGAGCCTTTCTATTAAAATAATGTAGGTTACTTCAGGTCGAGGTCAGAGTTATAGCCTCTTTGACCATTCCAACACATAGTACTAGAAGACTATCAAAAGAACATGTCATATTAAAACATTTATATTTATAATTCAAATGACAAATATTAAAGATAACCCCTTTCCATATTCCTGAAGAAGAGAAGAAATAGAAATGTAAAAGTTCCTAGAATAAACACTGATCTCCAAACATTCTCTGGTCTTTATTGTATTGTCTGCAAAAACTGATCTGGACCAGCAGTCATTTGGGAGGATAGTTTTCCTTCGGAGGCTATTTCTTTACATCCTTTGGTCTAATAATACATGAGTCACTTTAACATTAGCAGATCACCTTGTCAAATGCAATTTCCTTGACTGCTCTTTTGAACAGCCTTCTTTCTGCCTCATCCACTCTTCCGTTTTTTAACTTTGCAAAGGAAAGTATTCATCCAGAATATATTATCACAATGAACCAGAACATGAAGCCCTTGAATAAACTCAGAATCTAGCACTCTTCATTATTTCCCATACCACACACCTTCGCCCTTCTTCAAACTCCCACAGTTCCTCAGTTAGTGCCATCAAAAGAATTAAGAATTACCCTTGGGTCCTAGAAATTAGGGAAGACGAGTATCGCTTCTTAGAATTGACAGAGTCCCCAAGGAGTCACACAGTACTATGTACATTACTTCATTAGACTATTTAGCTATTTATGTGTGTATATTTTACAGATAGGGAAAGTGAAACAAAATGAAGTTAAATGATTAAAATTCGATACCACAGAACTTCAGAGCAAGATGAAATCACTCTATCCCTTCAGCAGTGTTTCTCAACCAGGGGCAATTCTGCTCTCCAGGGGACATCTGGCAATGTCTGGAGACATTTCTGATTGTCACAATCAGGGAGGGAGATTCTGGCATTTTGTGGGTGGAGGTCAAAGACACTGCTGAACATCCTACAATGCACAGGACACTCCACACAAGAATTGCCTGGCTCAAAGTGTCAATAAATAGTGCAAGGTTGAGAAACTAAATCTGGTCCACTGGCATCTCTAGCATTACTTTATTTGGCCCCAAATCAATAATTAAAGAATGGCACCCTCCACAATGTAGTCCTTGTATAGTATTTACACAGAAACATACCAGCCAAGTGCTATTTCTGACATGCTACACTTTTTAGTTACCTTTAAAATAGAGGATATACAGGATATAGTTTTAAAATAGAGGATATACAGGATATAGAGGAAATTGAGCAAAGTTAGCAAAGACCAGCTCCTTTCTTTTAATGAGAAAATCTAACTAAAACCAGCTCCTTTTCTTAGCAACCTCCAGGTGCTGAGTTATAGTCGGCATCTGGCTGCTCACCTGGACTCTTCTCCTGACGTACTTTGCAGCTGCCCTTTCTTTGCTTTATCTCCAAGCATGTGCATCACTTTAAAGCAATAATGATGTACATTTATTAGAATCTCCAGAGATCTCCATCCTCTAATTGTCTGTTTTGTTCAGTAAATTGTACTCATTTCTGAGCCACATGAGGCACCTAAAGATAACAGCCTTTTCTGGGTGCCCTCTGTCTGAGCCTGGATAATGGGACACTATCTAGCAAATGTTCAGCAGTATTGAGCCAAGCTGCTTAAAAGAACCCTTCAGTTTTCAGCTAAGTATGTTTCTTTAACCTCCTATCCCTCGTTCCTAACCATCCTCAGCTTTTCTTCAATTTATATGAATCATAATTTTCTCTTCAAGGAGTCTGGTTTTAGTTTAAGCTCTAGAAGTTGGAGAGCTCAGAAAGGATGTGATGTCCTTTCCACATCAAACAGTGGATTTCTCCTTCTGGTCTCAAAAATCTACAGCACAAGTGAAAATTCAAAGCCAGTTTTGGTTATAACGTTGCCAGTGACCACATGCATTGTATGAGGGACTGCAAATAGATGAGGCATGAATGGACATGTGACTTCCAGTGATGCTGGATAAAATAAAATGGAACAGGCAAAACCATGTGCTTTGCCAGTGCTATTATCCACCAAATCTCGAATTTTCAACACTTTGAGAAGTTATTTCCTTCACTAAAAAAGTGATTAATGAAGAAAAAGTTAAGCAGAGTAATCAATGAAGAAGGAAGGTGGTAGGTGAGGGAAATAGAAGCTACCAGACCTAACTTTGACATGGCTATAAGGAAATGATAATCAGGCCTGGTTCCCATCTCTACAGCGCATTTCAAGAGGGCTCAACAGCCCCTCCCATATAAATCACGCCCTATACGAACTCACTAAAAATTCCTGTTTTGAAATATTTCCTTGCATAGATTCCATCCCATCACCATTGTCATGGTTTTCTCTTCATAACTGCTGCTTTGCATGGTACCTATGAGTTGAATCAATAAAGGCTTTTAGGAGTCTTTCACAGACAGGGCGTCATATTGCACTGACTCCAAGAGACAGGTGAGACAAGAGCCTCTATGAATTGGAAAAACAAGAAGAACAATGGCAGAGAATGCCTTTGCCTTACCCTGGAGTAGAGGGTATGGAAGCCTTCAAACGCACTTACATCCTCATGACCCATCGGCTCTGCTGCTTTTCACTGCCCATTCATTTCTGCATGTTGGATGACCACCAATCTATCACCAACTGGCAAAGATGAAAATGAAAAAATGCATTAGGCCAAAGGATCCACAACTTCAAGTCCCAAGTCACTGCTGAAGTGAATACGAGAGTACACTAAGTGCTTACCACATAGACTCAAACATGTATAATAGCTCAAGTTCAATAAAAGTTTATTTCTGATTCATGTATGCATACTGGACAGTTGAACATGTCAGTGGGGTGGACCTAATGCAGTGACCCAGGTACCCAGGCTGAGAAAAGTCCTGCCATGTTTAAAACATAATTTCCAAGGTTGCCCTATGGGTTCTCTCCATTCCAGTCAGCTAAGAATGGAAAACAGTATGAAGAAACTTCCATACGCATTCTCTGTGCTTTTTTTCCTAGAAGTGGATCACAATACTTTTCCACTTCCATCACATTCTGTTGGTTGGCTAAAACTCAATTACACAGTCACACTTAACCTTATGGGCTGCAGGGCAGTGACCAGACTCCATCATACAAAAGTGACTCCAGCCCAATCACGAAGACAGCATTAAGTTTAGAGTAGAGGGTTCTGAGTGAGACACTAGCACAGTGACCTTGACTTAGTTACTCAACTACTCTGAGTCTCAGTTTCCTCAGCTGTAAAATACTGTTCCTCTCTCATAGACTCAAAATCGGCCGGGCATGGGGGCTCACGCCTATAATCCCAGCACTTTGGGAGTCCGAGGTGGGCAGATCATGAGGTCAGGAGATCAAGACCATCCTGGCTAACAAGGTGAAACCCCATCTCTATTAAAAAATACAAAAAATTAGCCAGGCATGGTGGCGGGCGCCTGTAGTTCCAGCTATTTGGGAGGCTGAGGCAGGAGAATGATGTGAACCCAGGAGGCAGAGCTTGCGGTGAGCTGAGATCGCACCACTGCACTTTAGCCTGGGCGACAGAGTGAGATTCTGTCTCAAAAAAAAAAAAAGACTTGAAATGAAACAAAGCAGCACTTCAGAATTTTTTTTTAAGAGATAGGGTCTCACTCTGTTGCCCAGGCTAGAGTACACTGTGTGATGACAGCTCACTGCAGCCTTAAACTCCTCAGCTCCAGTGTTCCTCACACCTCAGCCTCCTGGGTAGTTAGGGCTATAGAAATGTGCCATTATGCCCAGCTAATCTCTTCTTAAATGTATATAGTGATGGAGTCTCACTATGTTGTCCAGGGTGGTCTCAGTCTCCTGGCCTCAAGCAATCCCCCTGCCTCAGCCTCCCAAAGCACCAGTTGTACAGGCACGAGCCAGCAACTTCTTGGACTTTAAGGTGCATGTGCATCCTCTAGGCATCTTGATAAAATGCAGGTTCGGATTTAGTAGGTCATGGGTGAAGCCAGAGATTCTGTATTTCTAACCAGCTCCCACATAATACTCATGCTGCTGTCCTTTGGCATTTTGAGTAGAAAATAGATAAAGGATTAGAGAATATTTTTGAAAACCATAAAATGATTTGCAGATATAAAGAACTATTATCCTGGCACTAATTGATTATAAATAAATACCCAATTAGGCAGCAATTTTTTTTTTTTTTTTTGAGATGGAGTCTTGCTCTATCACCCAGGCTGGAGTGCAGTGGCGTGATCTCGGCTCACTGCAAGCTCCGCCTCCTGGGTTTACGCCATTCTCCTGCCTCAGCCTCCCAAGTAGCTGGGACTACAGGCGCCCGCCACCACACCCAGCTAATTTTTTGTATTTTTAGCGGAGATGGAGTTTTACCATATTAGCCAGGATGGTCTCGATCTCCTGACCTCGTGATCCGCCGGCCTTGGCCTCCCAAAGTGCTGGGATTACAGGTGTGAGCCACCATGCCCAGCCCCTAGGCAGCATTTTTTAGGATATGTTTAGTCTGGGTACCAGGTACAATTTCTTAGAGTCACAGGATTTTGGAACAGGAAACAATTAAAGTAGTCACTACTCTCTCCCCTTATTTTCCAAACAAGGAAACAAGCTCAGAGAAATCAATCATGCCCCCAAAATCTCACAATAACTCAGCAATATACTGAGATTAGAATGCAGAAATTTGACATTACATAACATAATTAGGTTATTACATAAACCCAATTATCACCTTCTAAAGAAGGCAAGGTAATTTTTATTCTTCTACTAAAGCAAGAACAAATATTACTTTGGCCAAAAAGATACATAGCCAAAAAGGTGCTAGCAGGTGAATTCACCAACATGGGTCACTATGGTACCAAAAGCAGGCAAGGTGTCACAAGACACAAAGCAAGAGATTTTCAAGCAAATGTTCTTCAAAATTCAAAAAATTTGCATTTTTAAACAAGGATTTTTATTTCCAATTTATACAAACTCCCAGTCACTCCTATTTGGAAACAATTAGGAAAACAGAGAATCTGGGATTGCAAATAGAAAAGGAAAACGATTAGCCGAGGAGGAGCAGCAATTTCTGTGGTAAATCCCGGGTACAAATAAAGGAACCTAAAGAGTTTTTTAAATTCCTAGCATGTAAATTATTTTGCATCTCTGGGATCATGGTGGGTCCTAGGAGCCTAGAGTTGAGCATGAGGTGTAGTACCTCAGAAGTCAAAAACTCCAAGTCATGAATTAGAAAGGAACTGAACATCTGGAAATCAAGTCAGATTGGGGGAGAAGGGAGCCTCTTAGTATGGGTGTCATTGCCAATAAAGCAACATGAATTTGAAAATGTTTTGTTAAAATTAGGGCAGAGTACTTATTGAGGAAGGAATGATAAATGGAAATCAATACTCACATATACATTATTAAGATGGGTAAAATGCTATTAGCATCATTTAGTGAGCAATTTGTTACAAGGTAAAAATGTTCCTACGAACTTCAATAAGTTTACCCCATACCTTACCCCTAACACTCTTCCACCCTAATGTTTTTCAGCTCCTCAGACAAGAACTCAGAATTCTTACCCCATTTTTTGTGTGTGTGCCACAGACCTCTTTTGTAGTCTCTTGAAGCCTAAGGACCCCCTTCTCAGAATTATGTGTGAAATGTATAAGATAAAACACATAAGATTACAAAGGAAGTGAATTATACGAAAGATTCTCCTATCCAGAGATGCTGGGGAGTCCATGAACCCAACTTAAGAACATCTGATTGAGGAGTGATTCTTCTAGGATGATGAAAGTTTTTCCTTACAAGAAACAGCATATGCAGAAAAGTTTTTAAAGCCTAAAGATGCGCAGTAAAAAATCCTGCTCACGATCAATCAGTGAAGAAAAGAATGCGCTGCAAAGAGAAGCCTGACCTTGAATTTCTGCCAAAACTTAAAGCTATTCATGCTGTTGCTTTAAAGCCCTACATTAAGGAATTACTCAGAAAATTTTCTTGGCCCCGGCCTTGTAGACACCGCATATTCTGTGGCCTGATGGCAGATGAAATAAAGCAGCATTGGAGAAGGGAAAACTATATTGAGTCCTGAGCTTGCATCCTAGTCCTCTAACTAGTTCTCTGCCACTAACTAGCTCTGTTACCTTAGTCAAGTCACTCATCCCTGAATTGAACTCTCTATAAACTGAGAAGGTTAAGTTAAATAATCTTCAAGGGTTTCTTCCTACTCTGAACAGCTAGGATCCTAACATAATGCACAACCATTTCTCTGGAAAGAAACATTAGCAAGACGTCTTTTTGCCCTAAGCTCACAGTATGAATATATTTTCTAAATAATTTTTAGAGTCTTCAGAAATACCTTATGAGAATCACCTAACCATAGAACTTTAGACTTGGAAGAGATTTTAAGAGACATCCACTATCTCATCAATCTCAGTGAACAAGTGAGAAAAGTAAGGTTCAGAAAGGTGAATAGATTTATTTTTAGTCACATAATAAAGTGGCATTAATGGACTGTTGGGCCTACCGCTATCTAGCACAAGCAGGATTTTAGTATTCAGCATTGGTAGTAAAGATAAGCTCATCAGTTCACTTGGAGAGATAGAAAGAAACCTCAGATAACCTAAGCCATAGGATGGGAGCCACATAAAGCAGCAGGTGACTGGGGTAATGGCACCTAGAAGCAGTATCCTATACCTCAGGCAGAGTCAAAGCTGGGGCCCTCATTACACACTATAACCTTCCCATCTCAAAGAACAGTAAACAACAGCTAGAGAACAAAGAACAGTTATTTCAAAATAGGTGGATGGATGAATTAACCCTGACTAATAACATCATTAAAACCAAAGCACAAGTTTGGGGCTGCTAATGTAATATTGAAAGGTCAGCATTAACTAAGAAAATCTAAAAACATCTGTTAGGAATTTTCAAGTTTTAGAAGAAATGAATTAAGAATTATTTTGACCTATTTCTGTGGACAGCCCTGAAATACAGTGACTACTTTATCAGCATTATTTTTACTGATACTCTCACGGCTTTCTTCAGAGCATGCACTTACACCAGCTACTGTTCAGGTTTAAAATTCACATGTACATTTCCATAGTCCCATCCACGTGTGTAGACTAGTTTCACATGCAAGTAATTAGAAACGATGAAGTTGTTGGAAACTTTCAAGAAATCGTGATTATTATGTTTAACTAACCAACGATATGTATGCCGGGTGCATTTAAAGCCTATGCTATGATGCTTGTCAGTTTACTCTCTGCCTTTTCCCTTCAGAAACATGCAAGTACAGTCAATGTAATCACAGCCATTCCTCAATCCCCATGACACACATTATTCCTACCTTATGTAAACAGTTACGGCTTTCAGAACTATTTTCTTTGAGATTTTGTTTGAGGGCTGACATAGCCTTTCAAAATTTTCTGACTAGAGGCTACACACACTGCTGATTTGCCAGCTCCGTAGTTCAGCTCCTCCAGGAATTCCCAGAGGCAGCAGTGCCATCTACTGGTAAGGAGGGTACAACTTGTTTTCCGGGAGCCTTGGAGGTGACACTAGCCAAGAACCTGAAGGAACGGCAGCCTAGATTTAGGTCTTTGAGAGCCCTTCTTTTCTCAAGCACATTACAAGCATAACTGATGCTTACAACCTGAGACACGTAACTACCACAGGAGCTTTCATCGTGTGAATGGTAGGTCCTCTGGAAGCCACATAAAGCCAGCCAGGCTAGCCAATGAGGCAGCTCTGCCTTGAAATGCCTCCTCAAGGATCCAAAAGCAGGCAGCAGAGCCCTACTGAATTAAACATTTCCTGGCTCTCCTCTTTCCCCAATGCTTCCCTGTGAGATGATCTCACCCAGTGCCCCCACCTGTGGCACTGTTAGCCAGCTGTATCTTACAGTATCCGTCCTAAGGAAGGTGCTCAGATCCCTCTCAATATGAAGGCTCTTATACTTACACAACGTGACACAGATCCTCCTCAAAGGACACTACTGCTTAGGCATGCAGGTCGGACTCTAATCTCTCTCATTCACTATCTGTCCTTCCCGTCCCTGACCCAGGGGACAGAAACAACACAAAGGAAAAGATTTTGTTGTTGCTTTGAAAGCTAACACTAGTGGGCTTTTATTGAATCAGAGAATAAAACCTTGTCCTATAGGTCACTGAAGTATGTTGCTAGATGGACTAAGCCTGTCAATCTTTTTGTTGTCCCTTGCATAACCTAATCAGTGTTTCCCAACCTTTTCAAAATCCCTGCCTCCCTTCCACAGGCCAAACAAACAATGCATACCCTCTGTGGTTTATGGAACAAAGATGAGTTTCTTTCCTCTGAAAATAGAAGTACATACTATGCCACCTACCTTACCCTCAGCATTCTTTTCTCCCCTCTACTCCATGCCACTTAAAAAAAAAAAAAAAATCTCTGGCCGGGCATGGTGGCTCACTCCTGTAATCCTAGCACTCTTAGAGGCTGAGGCAGGTGGATCACGAGGTCAGGAGTTCGAGACCAACCTGGCCAATCTGTTGAAACCCAGTCTTTACTAAAAAATACAAAAATTAGCAGGGCATGGTGCCGCACACCTGTAATCGCAGCTACTCGGGAGGCTGAGGCAGGAGAATCGTTCGAATCCAGGAGGTAGAGGTTACAGTGAGCCGAGATCGCACCACTGCACTCCGGCCTGGGTGACAGAGTGAGACTTTGTCTCTAAAAAAAAAAAAAAACTCTGATAACGTTTTAAATTATTCCCACTAATTTGGTTTGTGTGACAGTCTATCAGGTGACAACCTATATTTCACTTTACTAGGGTCATTTGTGATATTCTGAATGAGCTTTGCAACAACTTGTTCTTTTACTTTCATTCATCTCAGAAAACCGACAAAAGTTGATTTACTGTGGCTGATAAACCTGAATTTGATCCCCTTAACAAATTTAGGTGTTTCCTCTTAAAAAAATATTTATCTTGCCTAGTAAACTGATTTATTAGCAAGTGTAGACATTTCACAGGCATGGGGTGTGTTTTAGAGGTTTGAAATCAGGTCGTTTCCTAAAGAAACATGATGTTGTACAGGAAATGTTAAGAGCTATAAAGGGCTTTGAAGGTATCAGGATGTCCCCAAGGGACAAGGTAGTGAGACCCTTGCCCATCTCATACCAGAAAGAGATCTGAATGAATTACGTGGAAACTCCAGAACACAGTAATATCTTCATAATGAGTTAGTTGAACCATTTCTTACGGAGTCGATTACCAGGTGTATTCAACAAATCAAGAAGTTAACCCGTGGAAAACTGAAGGGACTTTTTATGTTTGCCTATGAGCTGTCTGGGAAAATGGAGGAGAGGCAGGGAATACCTTGCACAGTTCAACCTGCTCTTAAGTTCCTGGACACACCTTCCCCTTTTTAAAGTATGATTTAAAGGCAACAATCCATCTCCCCCGGACTCGCATACAAACCTCTTTTGGCAGCCAAATGGTCTTCATCAAGCACACACTTTTCAAAGAATTAAGGAGGTCTGAGTAGGTGTAGTTTAGACCCTGCCTTCCCTCTCCCCACAACCCAGTAACATGCTGAAAATAAGTAATTACCCTCCTGGGCATCCCCAGGAAAACCTGTTTACAGAAACTACAACTCTTCCTCTGAAAAAAACCTTATCTTCTTAAGGAAGAATCTCAGTGTGATGGTCTGGTCTGCAGTTCACTGCAGGCATTTCCCTCCTCACCATTTACCAGTCATCAGTTACGCTGTATCTGAAATTCCTTTTTGTAGCCTCTCATTTAGACCGGCTCCACCGGTGCCCAACTGCTTAGAAAAAAAAAAGAAAAAAAAAATAGCCTCTGAACGAATCTCTGGATTCCTCCAGCAGGCTCAAAGCGTTCAATTTCGCTGAAACTCTGGGGTGAAAACCGCCAGGTCCAGCGGGCAGAGCAACCTCCCGGGCAGCACTGGGGTTCCGTTCCCGGCGAGGCCGCCCGCACCTAGGCAGGAGGGCTCTTCGCACAGCTGCGCTAGAAATTCGGTTTCGCTCGCGGCCGCGGGATTAGTTCGAGTCCCACGGGCTGGCCAAAGTGACACTACATTTCTTCTTCGTTCTCCCATGTGACAAGTCCCCCTGCATTAAAGCCGCCTCCTCCTCGGCCCCAATCCAGGTCCAGCGCCCCTGACGCCCGCGCCCCATCACCCGCACCCTCCACCTGGGGAGGGGGTTCATGCCAGCAACCCTCTGAGCGGGAAACAAAGGCGGAGGCAGGGCTGCCAGGTGGGCAACTCCCCTCGGGCAGACCCGTCACCGCAGTGGGGAGGATGGGAAGGTGCCTGAGAGGATAGAAAAAGGGAAACCAAGGCAACTGGGACTGCATCCTCCCCGAAGCTGGGCTCCCGGGGCAAGCTGACCCCACACCTCCCCGCGCCCCGCCCAGCCCTGCCTAACCCGCTTGCCGGGACCCAGCATGGGAGGGACTGGGGGCCGCCCGCAGCGCCGCTTACCTCGGGAGAAGCGCTCCGGCTCCCTCCGACGGCTCCGGAGAAAGCCCCACCACTCGCGCACGCGCTCTCGCGCACTCGCGCCTTAGCCCCTCGGGCCCCCGCGCGTGCCTCTCCGACTGGGCTCTAGCCCGCCCCGGCCTCGTCCGTCAGCGTCTGCAACAGCCAATCCGGTCGCACAGAAGGCTCAGCTCCAGTCACGTGGTGAGACCAGCCAATCACCAAATTGCCCTCGGCAGCGCCCGCTCCGATGTCTCTGGGGGTTCGGTTGCTACCTAGCGGAGCGGGTGTGAGGTGGCATAAAGGGTTGACTCTCTGTTTTGGGGGGCTGAGTGGCAGTCAGTTGATCAATTACCAGATCAATTGACTTGTCAAATTATAATATAAATAAGAATCACTTGACTGTCTTGTTAAAATGCGGATTTAGATCCAGAAAGTCTGGGATGGGGACCTGAGTTCCTGCATTTCTAATAAGCTCCTAGGTGGCGATGACGATGTTCTTGGTCGGAGGATCACGCTTTGAATTGCACCTGTCCGAAAGTAATGGCTGTAGCCCCAGTTCCAAGTAATTTGAAAGTTGCACCTTTCTTGTCCTTCCACTGATGAGAAGCATTCCTGTGACTGGCTACTTGGGTTGTCCTGGTTATGCTTACAGTTTGGGCACCAGCTGACGGAAGGTGTGTTTAATCCCCCCCCACATTACCCACCCTTGGGCTATGGAGCAGCAATCATGCCAACTTGGTGACTGGAGTGTGCAGCCAGAAGTGGAGACGGAATGGCCATGGAAGAGAACACTGTGTCTACGTTAATCCTAAAGGGTTGGGTGTGTATGTCTGAGTGGCGCGGTGCCAGACTCTTGGCCAGAGAAGTGTTATAAGTGGTCCCTGCTTCTCAAAATGTAACAGTCTGTTGTAGAACTACACAGGCTAGCTCAGAAAGAAGCATGTGTGGTAAACATCCAGGCAGCTAACGGTCACAGCACAAATTCAAGCATAAGCTAAAGAGGTTGTAAAATAATATGCTTTGGGGATCTTAAAAACTGTCCAAATATTCTTCTGTCAGTAATTCCAGAGTCAAGAAGTTAGGACTCCCACTGGCTCTGTCATCTTCTCTCAAATTTGACCTAAAGACTCAGTGTTTTCGGACTGGTCAGCTAGAACCTTTGTCGTTCAGCATAGCCAAGCTCTTATGACCCAATAGTGTACCGCCGTGGTTCAAGATTCTTAAGTGCTGAACTCTCCAAAACCTTCATCTCTCATCTCTTCAAACCAGGTGGTATAACCCTGCTTCAGCTTTTCTCTCTCGCTATTTATCAAGGTGATCAAACTATCTCTTAGAGAAAACTTCACCTTTGTCAGTGTGTCTTGGACTTCTCTGGCTTCTCGAGCCTGGTTAGACGGTAAAAGATTGTGGGGCCCTGTGCCTGGAGATTCTGATTGGGATGAGAAGTGGGGCTTGGACAACTATAGGTTTAAAAAGTTCCACTGGCAATTTGATGTCCAGCCATGCTTGAGAACACTTGCAGAAGCTGCTAGATCGATAGACTCATTTGTTAACAGGGAAAACTAAACTCTGCAACACACATCACTAATGACATACACACTCTCTAAACAGAAGAAAGTTTCCACATAATTTTTGGGAACTGATTTTTAAAGGCCAAAAATAATTCATAGGTAACAAATACTCCAAAGACTAGTCAATGGGATAAAATGAAAAGTTAGGTGCACAACTAGGTTTAATTTCAATTGATGAACTAAATATTTCCAAAAGAATGTATTGCCTTTTGTTAACCATGCCAAACTGATAAACTCTCTGGTGATAGCTTTACTTGTTTTATGCCCTTCTTAACTAAAACAATTTCCATTTGAGCATTTATTTTTATTTTTTATTTTAAGTGCCAGGGTACGTGTGCAGGATGTGCAGGTTTGTTACAAAGGTAAACGTGTGCCATAGTGGTTTGCTGCACCTAGCAACCCATCACCTAGGTGAGTCTATTTCAAATATTCCAAGGATTTCCAATTCTCTTTCCTGGCGTTTCACCACATTCTATTACTTTTTAAAAGTGATTAGTGCCTGCACCTTGGAAAACTGTTGCACAGAGCTTTTTTATGGAGTGATATTCAATGTACTGGAATATGATCTACTTAGATTTTAACTAAATTAGTGATACCCCTCAGAACATTCTACCAACACCAGCTTTCTTACTCAAAAGTGACTTTATTTGTGACACCAGAAATATGGAAGCCCAATGTGTGAGCCTGCAAACTAGCTTCCCTCCTTCTGTGACACTTTTAAAAATATATTTCACAGCATTCAAATGGCGGAGAAATTTTTCTCACCTTGTAAACTTGCTTTATCTATTGAGTAAAACAAGGACAGTTTTCACTGCTACTTAACTAGTAGGAGTAACATACATTTTTAAGTAGGAAAAAAAGCATTTATTTTTCTCTTTGTGGGTGTCATCATTACAGAAAGAAGCAACAAGAAACAAAGACTCTCGCTTGAGGATATAAATTTGAAAAAAAAAAAAAAATCCAGGCTGTCATTCATTCTCTGTTTTTCGGTCTACTTCCCTCATATATATAACCTAATTTTCCTGTCTCAGGAAGTGGATATATTACTAACCTGATATGAGTTAGCTCAAAGCAGGTTTCCTACCCCTTAGTCCAGAAATTGCTCAGCAAGAGATTTAGGTATATTTGAAAAGAAAGAAAAAGATAAGATATAAGCCATCCACCATTTTGCCAAGTCCCAGAAATCCACCCATTGCTGTATTATAACCAGAACCCCCATAGACTGCTTTCTAATTGCTAATTACCTTTTTATCTCTCAGACAATAAATAGCTTCTCTAAACTTAATTGATTTCATTCATGAAGACCCATAGATTACCTAAGGTTCTAGTCTCCATCTGTCATATAAATCCTGCCAGGATAACATTTTGTATCTATGTATCTGTGTTTTAATAACTGATACTTTATCCCTTTTCTGTGACTGTGTACAGATTTAACCCAACCACAAGGCATTTTTGTAGAAAACTTAGTTTTCTTTATATTCTCTATAACGAATGTTAAGAATATAAATACTCACTTTTATATTTTGACAAAACAATTTAAACTTAAAATATGTATAGATAACATATACCCCTCTGTACCTCCCCCAACTTAAGAAATCAAGCATTATACATACAGTTGAAGACCCCATGTGCCCCTCTCAACAGCTGATTTTTTTTAAAATGGAGATTTCATAATTAGCAAGTTTACTCACCAAGGAGAGATAATGGTTTATGGAAGGAACACTATTTCATGCATGTAATAGGCAATACAAGTGTAAATGGGCAAAAGTCTTACTGAATAAAATATTTGGACATTCCAAACTGATATAAGAAAAAGCCAAGGAAAACTAGAAATCACCTGTCGTTCAAAACCTGTGTCTTACAATTACAAAGGACATGGAAAGCAGGTAAGCCTCAGAAAACAGCAGTCTGGAGCAGAGGTGAGGTGAGGATTCAGGTTTCATTCATTCAATCAACACACTACATCAGCCTTGATTTTTAGCTCATTTTAAGAGAAGTAAGCTATCACAATTCAAAATAAAAAGTTTTATGTTACAAGTGAGGCGCATAACACTGTAAGATCGCGTGGAGATGGAGTACTAATTCTGACTGATGAAATCAGGGAAAGCTTTCTGCAAGAAATTATACGTGAACTGAATTTCGGAGTTGTAGGAGTTAACCAGCTCTTACGGACTGTTTCTTCCCAAAATTCATGTATTGAAACCTCCCATCCCCAGTGGAATGATGTTGGGAGGCGGGACCTTTGGGACGTAATTAGGATTAGATGAGGTTGTAACGGTAGAGTCCTCATGAATAGGATTAATACCCTTTTTAAAGTCTCCAAAGACTTGCTTCTGCTCTCTGCCACGTGAGGATACAATACGAAGTCAGCAGACTGTCATCCAGAAGAAGGCGCTCACCAGAACTTGTCCATGCTGGTACCCTGATCTCCAGCCTCTTGACCTGTGAAAATAAATTTCTGTTGTTTATAAACCATCTAGCTTATGGCACTTTGTTATAGCAGCCCAAATGGACTAAGACGCCAGCAAAGGGCAAAAGAAAGCGTGTTCTGGGCCTAGAGAACAGCCCATATGAAAGCTTAAGAGCATAGAACATTTGGAAAGAGAAAGTAGTGTAATTTAACTGGGTTTAACAGGAGAAGGAGGAAAAATGATGATTGAAAGATAGGGCAAAGATCAGAATTGAAAACTTGCAAATGCATGATATGCCATTCCTCCCTCCTCCTGTACATATGGCAGATAATCAATCATACTATTCAACTCTGTTACAGTGATTATGAGTAGAATCTAGGGCTATATGGTATGGGTTGAAATCCCAGCTCCTCCAGCTGTGTAAACCCAGACAATTTGGCCCTTGGAAGATACTTGATAAATGGTTCACAGAGTTATCTCACCTGTAAAATGGAAATAATGGCAATACAAGTAAAGTGGTCCCTCCTTATCTTAGGGGATATGTTCCACAAGCCCCAGTGGATGCCTGAAACCCTGGATAGTACCAAATCCTATATATGTATATGACTTTTTTTTCCCTACACATACACACCTGTGATAAAGTTTAATTTTTATATTAGGTACAGCAAAAGATTAACAACAATAATAAGATAGAACAATTATAACAATACACAAAAATAAGAAGTTATGTCAATGTGGTCTTTCTCTCAAAATGTCTTATTTTGCTATACCTAGGGTAACTGAAATTGTGGAAAGCAAAACCACAGATAAAGGGGGACTACTATATTTGTCTCTTATAGTTGTTTTCGCTTGTTTGTTTTTGAGGCAGAGTCTTACTCTGTTGCCCAGGCTGGAGTTCAGTGGTACTATTGGCTCATTGCAACCTCCTCCTCTGGGTTCAGGAGATTCTCCTGCCTCAGCCTCCCCAGTAGCTTGGATTACATGTGCGCACCACCATGCCCAGCTAATTTTTATAATTTTTTAGTAAAGATGGGGTTTTGCCATGTTGGCCAGGCTGGTCTCGAACTCCTGGCCTCAAACAGTCCACCCACTTTGGCCTCCCAAAGTGCTGGGATTATAGGCGTGAGTCACTACACCATCTTATAGTAGTTAATGAGCTAATTAAATAATACAAAGTGCTAAAGTAGTATTTTGCATGTAGGCAGTGCTAAATAAATGATAGGTATTATTAATATTGTTCTCCTAAACCTGAATGTAGCTTCATACTCATCAACACATTGTTATTGGCATCCCACTTCAACCAATCAGAATGGGCACCCAGGGAGAACCTTCCTGCCATCATGGTTCCTGACATGACTCTGACTTAGAGCTCATCATAATGCCCCTCATGTATGACAATTCTTATTCACATTTAAGTTCTTACGATAAAATGTTTCTCTCATTCCAAAACAAGTCGTAAAATCTAGCAGCTCACATACCTGAGTATTTTCTTGGAAACTTAGACATTATTTTTACTGATTTTCTTATTTATAATTTTTAAATAAAACACATCATACTCTAAGTAGTTTGGACTTTTTGTTCCTTAAATGCATTACTTCTCACTTGCTCAGAGTCACATTTACATACCATTGTATGGCTATGCCTCCTGAATTTCTGAACTCTATTCTCATCAGCTTATAATTCTTATGCAGAGGATCTTAGCATTTCTACAAAGATGTAATATTGGGGCACATGGCTTCTACCAAGTGATTCCTAAAAATTATCATGACTAATTGCTGGGCCTGGGATGTCTTTTATGCATGCATTCATTCCCATTCAGAAACGCCTCTAGGATTCTCTATGGTATGACTCAGACTAGGTGCTGAGGCTACAGGACCAAGCAGACAGGCATGGTTTTCACCTAGGGAAAGTTTAATATCTTCTGCCTGTCCCTTAAGCACCACCGTTCAGACTGAGAAGCTCTGTGAGCCCTATGGTGGCACCTCTGATGCCCCACCAAGATTTCCTTGGGTCCCTTTTACCAGCTCTGTGCACCCATTTCTGAGCCTCTGCTCCCTTGGCTGAGTTCTTCAGAGAACTACCTGGCACCACTTCACCTGTATGAAGAACCAAACATGCCTAACAGAGTGTACCACCATTAGCAATGATTAACAGGTGCACATTCAAAAACCCAGCTTCTTTCCTTCAAGGTGTGACAATCTCTAAGGTGTCATTTATACTACAGAGCTTCCTGCATGGCCAGGCTGTCTCTTGCTTGATATCCCATCCCTACTTGACTCTTATGAGTCCTCCTGGATGTTATTTCTTTATAAATCACCTATACTTGAATACTTGGCTCAGGATCTCCTCCTGGGAAAATTCAGCTTATGGTCACCCCTTATTATTAAGATACAGCATTTATGACATTGTATTTTCTTAGTCTAAGTTATGTTGTATACTCTATATTGCAAGATGCATGAGGACAGAGACCATGATTCATTCATCTTTGAAACTCCCCAAGCTATGACCCATAGCTGGAGCCCAGTCAATCTGTTTAATTAGCTTGAGTTGAAATGTCTCTGGTATGCTTTCCACACCATTTCTACCCCTCACTATGCACTTCTATGATCTTATCCCCACTTCTCTGCCCCATGATAACAGAGCTCTGGCCACCTTGCCCTTCTTAATTACTTCTCTAATATACCAAACCCACTCTTGTTTCTGGCTGTAATACTTTGTCCTTCACCACCACCTTCTTGCAGCTGTTGCATCTTCAGGACCCTCCCTCACTTGCTAAATTTAGGTCTCTGCTCTGAGGATTCCTTGTCAGAGAAGCTTTCCCTGGTCAGATGATCCAAAGTATCATTCTCTCCCACAACTGTTACCCTCTAACTCAAGCCTTTCTCAACTTAGGGTTCCTTGAGAAAATTAAGCCCTGTAGAAAATGATTTAAATGAGTGCTTTCTTTAGTCTCCCAAAGTACACAGCTGGTATTATTCTATCTGCATAGGAGAGAAGTTAATTCATTCTATACAAAGTATGCCTTAGGGCATTAAGAGTTTTATTCTCTGGTAGAACTGGTGGAAAAGGGCTACTCTAAATTATTATCTTACTTTTTTCTTCTTACCTCTCATCAACATCTGATGAATTATTTCTTTGATGTCTCCCAACCCTGCTCTTTTTAGAATATCAGCACATGAACTTTGATTCTTATCCCTGCTTATTCCCAGGGTCTAGAACTGGTACACAGCAAGCACTCAAAAAGTATCTGTTGAATGAACTTCACAGGATCCATTTCTGTTATAACTTTTAATAACTTTTATGTTAAAACAGTTCATGTTAAAACTTCTCCATTAGAAAAAGTTTATATTATAGATTACCCGACAGGAATGATGACAGAAAATTCTAAATAGAATCAGGAAAGCAAAAAATATTTGTCCAGATAATAATAATGAAAGGCTTTAATTATCCAAACACAGAGCAGCCAACTGCTCAGTCAGGATGAGAGGTGCGAGAGGCAGTGGGAATAGATGTCAACAAACTGAGAACTGCTTTCTAAATCCCACAAGAGAAGGAATGAGGGAACTTTCATCCTAAACAGGATCAGAAATGGACCCAAGAGATTGTGTTGGGTGAACAGCTAAGTAAAAACTAATGAAGTAATTAAATTCTACATCCTCATGGGACAGGTGAAAACCATGAAACAAATTGCACACACTTTAGATTTTTTAAAGAGAAATACGATAAGTATAGTCTCTATTTAGGAGACATTTGAAATAAAAAACTTTTAAAAAGTCAGTAACCCACAAGAAAAGCCTAATTACCTTGTTATTGTTTTTTGCTTTCCACAAAAAGCATATACCAAGGAATAAAAATAACAAGCATTAGAGGTAGGAACTAAAAAAAGAACTATTCGAGCCATGTAAATTAGCAGAGAAAAGAGGGCATTTCCCTGCAAAATGGTAGTTCATGTGAAGAGAAGAAAGAAACCCAATCAATTATAAAGAAGGAGAATAATAACTACAAAAAAAAAAAAAAAACTTTTAAAGCACCTTGCAAATGTCTCCAAAACCAATAAAAAGGATTATTTTAACATGCCAGAGGAAAGAAGTTGCTCAAAGAATAAGTGGCATACTTTGATCTTGGTGAGATAAAGGATTTGCTCAAGAATGGAAAAGGGCATGTTTCACAGGCTGAATTATTTGCCCCAAATTAACATATTGAAAAATGATATAGAGTCTTCCTTTTCTATGATATCCCCAAATATGCACTGGTTAGAATTACTTTAGTGATTCAGGATACCTTGCAAGGCTGAACAAAATCCATATGGACAAGCCATCAGGACCAAGAGATGGGGAATCTGCTGGCTCAAATGAATGACTTGTATCATAAATGTGTAGCTGTTCCCCATTCATATGAAGGGGTTCTGAGGGGCCTGAAAAAATTTTCAAAGATTATTTTTGTTGGCCAGGCACAGTGGCTCACACCTGTAATCCCAGCACTTTGGGAGGCTGAGGCGGGTGGGTCACGAGGTCAGGAGATCGAGACCATCCTGGCTAACACGGTGAAACCCCGTCTCTACTAAAAAAAAATTACAAAAAATTAGCCAGGTGTGATAGTGGGCGCCTGTAGTCCCAGCTACTCTCGGGAGGCTGAGGCAGGAGAATGGCGTGAACCCGGGAGGTGGAGCTTGCAGTGAGCAGAGACTGTGCCACTGCACTCCAGCCTGGGCGACAGAGCGAGACTCCGTCTCAAAAAAAAAAAAAAAAAAAAA
>NW_012101876.1:7048017-7063335 GCF_000951045.1 Mandrillus leucophaeus | reverse complement strand
CTGAAGCCAGGTCCAAGGCCTGTGCTTTTTCATACCATGATCACATATTCAGTATAATCCATAGGCTCACAGTGAAAAAAAAAAAAAAAAAAAAAAAATCATACCGTGAGCACTTAAACACAAAACATGGTATGAAAGCCAACAAGAAAAAAAGTACGATAGAGGAATGACAAAAGTGCTGTATTATGGAATCACAGACAATTTTGTCTGGTGAAGCAGAAAGCTTCATTGACAAAGTAACATTTGAGACGAGCATTATAAGGAGACAAAAGTGGGGCCAGAGCCAAAGATTATAGCGTTCATAGTTAACATTTTTTGAGTTTAAAATCAGCCAGGCACTGTTTTAACCACTTTTGATATGTTAACCCATTTAATTCTTACAAAAGTCTTGTGAGATTGGTACTCTCATTATCTCCATCTACAAACGTTGTAAAAGAAGCAGAGGTACTTAAGTAATTTGTCTCACATCATATAACTAGGATGAATAGGATCTTGACAGGTTGAGAGAAAGTCATTTCAAGAACATGGGGGAAGATACTAAGGACTCAAGAATACATGGAGGTTTAAGAGAATACAGGTAGATAATAACCTAATATATTTGCTAAGGAGTTGATTTGCAGAGTCTTTGATTCTTTTTTTTTTTTTTTTGAGACGGACTCTCGCTCTGTTGCCCAGGCTGGAGTGCAGTGGCGTGATCTCAGCTCACTGCAGCCTCCGCCTCCTGGGTTCAAGCAAGTCTTCTGCCTCAGCCTCCTGAGTAGCTGGGATTACAGGCCAGCACCACCACACCCGGCTAGTTTTTGTATTTTCAATAGAGATGGGGTTTCACTGTGTTGGCTAGGCTGGTCTTGAACTCCTGACCTGAAGTGATCTGCTCACTTCACCCTCCCAAAGCGCTGAGATTACAGGCGTCAGCCACTGCCCCTGGCCTAACTCCAATCCCAAAGTGCTGGGATTACAGGCGTAAGCCACCACCCCCGGCTTAATTCCAATTTATTTCTGATAAAATTGGAGTTATTAAAAATGTGACATATTGGCCGGGTGTGGTGGCTCACGCCTGTAATCCTAGCACTTTGGGAGGACGAGGCGGGTGGATCACGAGGTCAGGAGATCGAGACCATCCTGGCGAATGTGGTGAAACTCTGTCTCTACTAAAAATGGAAAAAAAATTAGCCGGGTGTGGTGTCGGGCACCTGTAGTCCCAGCTTCTCGGGAGGCTGAGGCAAGAGAATGGCATGAACCTGGGAGGTGGAGCTTGCAGTGAGCAGAGATCGCGCCACTGCACTCCAGCCTGGGCGACAGAGCGAGACTCCGTCTCAAAAAAAAAAAAAAAAAAAAAGATTATTTTTGTTTAAATATTCAATGATTTTTAGCTTCCATTACAGGCTCTATGACTTTACCGAACTTGAAATTAAATTGATTTAATGAAATGGATATTTGACTGGACCTGATAAAAATTGTATGTGGCCATGTTCTTTCTGTTTCCTCTCATCTCTCTTGACATTAACTATCACTTGTGAATTTACTGACCAATTACACTTAAAGTTACAGGTTTAAAACAAACTGAAAGCTGGCACGTAATAACATTCAATAACTGTTACCTGCTTTAAAATAGATTTTTTAGTAAATAAATAAAAATACCAAAACCAAAAAATTAAAATAAAATCCAAGCTATCTTCCCTTCCTCCTTTATTTTCTTTCTTTCATGTGCTTATCTCTCTGTTGGAATTCTATCTGCCATCTGCAGCTATACCAATAATGGCCCACTGATGAAAGTTTCTACTAACAAGGGGTCCCAAAACATGGTCCTAATATATTCTCATAGCTATTGATGCTTAAGAATTCATCCTAAGAGAATCTCAAAGTACCAAAAGCTATTGCATTAGAAAGAGTATTCAGGTTTTCTGTTTTCAAAGATTTAAAAAAATTTATTTTCTTTTAGCTAGATCCCTCTCCCCAATGTTATGATTGCTTGTGCTTCCTAAGATTAGAAATTTAGTTTCAAAGCGGGATCTAGACCCAGTCCTGTGCTTCTGCCAGGAATTTGGATTTCCATAGCCCAAGATCACTCCCCTCTGTTGTACGGCTTCATCACACACACATGTTCTATTAAAACTCCAAACTGAGACTAATGCTTCCCACCTCAGAGATATAATTAGAAATGAGCCCCAGAGAAGTAGTTTACTAATTTCTTCCAGTTTTCTTCTACAATAGATCTCTACTCTAAACATTGTAATGGCCATTACCAAGATTCCCATCTCCCAAGTCTCAGTTCAGCATCCGGCATCTCTCCTCTCAGCTTCCACAGCTACCTTGCTCCTCCCCTAATGTGGTTTCCATCACACTGTATTGCCATTGGCTGTTCAACAGTTTATGACCTCCACTTGACTAAGTTCTGTCTTGTCCATCATTGTATCCTGGCCCTTAGAACAATATCTGGTGCAGAGTAGGTGCTCAGTAGTCACTTATTAAATGAATAAGAGCACTCATTCTCAGAATCCACCCACTACTTCTGCTGGCATCTCTGCTGATTTACCTTTGAACTGGAGAATTATCCTCACCTATTAATAGGGTCTACATCAATATTCTGTTACATTTCTTTTCCTTTGGGGGCTCTTTCCTCTTTCTGCTAATACATGCATGTATAAATATTTACATTTCTTCTCATATTAAATTACTTCTCCATTCTCATATTTATTTCTTTCCCCTTGCTAATTTTACTTAGATCATCAAGCCTAGATAACATAATTTTAAATGTGAGCAATTGACCCCTTGTACAAATTGCCAGTGATTGCATGAATAGCCATATATCCAAACAAACAAAAGGAAATATAAGATATTCTTGATATTCCATTCCTTTACATTCCATTTTTTTCTAATTCTAAGTAAAAACTTTCCTTTCTATGAATTTTTCTATCACTACATCTTATTCACTTACAAAACACTATGTCAGTAGGTTTCAAACTTGAGTGTGTACCAGAATCATCTACATCAAAAACAAAATTCTTAGACCCTACCCATAGGGTTTCTGATTAAGTAGATCTGGGGTGGGGACTAAGAATGTACATTTTTAACAAGTTTCTAAATACTGCTAATGCTTTTGCATGAGACGTGCAGTTTAGAATCACTATACTATGTCAGTGACACAGTGTTTAAATGACAAATAAACAATATTAAAAGTTAATAAATAATCAAAAATCTATGCACAAAAGGAATTGCACTGTATGATTGGTTATGACCAAAGGAGGGACTGGAGCCATTCCAGGATGCTACTCCAATATGGCACCACAGCTCAAATGGCCAGCCAGATGTTGAACATCATTCAAAAGAAATAAAGATTTCTGCAATAAAACTGTGTGTCTCTCTGGTTATTGAAATTCAAGAAAGCTACAGCAGCCCTGGAAAAAGTGTCAGGAAGGGCATCTAGGCTGATGGAAAGCAAGAGTTCCATTGGACAGAGGCTACCCTATAATGAAAGGAGGTGGCAGGTTTTCTCATTTCAAGATGGTAAAGGTTAAGAAGTGGGACAGTAGAATTTTCTAAGATCATGAACATTACAGGTAGACTAATGGCCCGATTCTGAAACCCTAGAATGCACAGCTAGGGTAGTGGGATCCTTTAAAACTCAACTTAGGGAAGTTTATGAAGCAGGTACTATTTTATTCAATGGAAATACTTTGTGGCACTCATAATCTCCAAGAATGATGTGAGTAAGGAAAATAAAGATAATGAAGATATATTTTATCAAGTAGATAAGTGATAAAATCATAAACTTAGAATGAAAAAGTGAATTGGCCTATAACATAAAAGTGAGGACAACCTATCTCCCTATTACATGGCCCCTAGCACTGCCTTTGACAAAATAATGTAGTAAATACTCCTTGAGTTTTGCCTCATTACACTGTTCTAACTTCTTCCTTTTTAAAAAGTTGAAATAGGGTCTTGCTCTGTCACCCAGGCTGGAGTGCAGTGATGTGATCATAGCTCATTGTAGCCTCAAGCTCCTAGGCTCTAGTGATCTGCTTTAGCTTCCTGAGTAGCTCGGCCTACAGGTACATACCAGCATACCCAGCTAATTGTTTTTTATTTTTTTATTTTTTTATTTTTTAGAGTCAGGGTCTCACTATGTCACCAAGGCTTGTCTTGAACTCCTGGGCTCAAGTAATCCTCCCACCTTGGCTTCCCAACGTGCTGGAATTACAGGCATGAGCCACTGCAATGCGCCCAGTTCTAACCCTCAAGACCAGATGAACAATATAATACCTTTAGACTTCACGTTGCCCACCTCACCTTGAAATATGACCTGTGATCCAAATTTAGCACCAGTAACAAAAAAAATTAAAGTTAATGAATAATAATCTATCCATTTACTGACACGTGCTCTAGCTTTGAGAGCCTTTCTGGGAGTGGTAATTTATGCAGCTCTGATAACTGTGTGAGTTTGGGAACCCTTCCATCACCCAGGGCTGAATCACAGACAGATAAAACATGATATATGACACAGTAAAGGAAAGAAGAGTGAGAGAGACACAGATTATGGTTTAAGGTAGGGTTTGCAATACAAATGCTTATGGGGTGAAGCAGGTGAAGCAAAAAAGTGAAGCAGGCTAGGATAAGACAATAGGTAGAGGCTGGAAGTTATGGCGCACACCTGTAATCCCAGCACTTTGGGAGGCCGAGGTGGGCAGATCACCTGAGGTCAGGAGTTCGAGACCAGCCTGGCCAACATGGTGAAACCTCGTCTCTACTAAAAATACAAAAATTAGCCCGATGTGGTGGCGCATGCCTGTAATTCCAGCTATTAGGGAGGCTGAGGCAGGAGAATCACTTGAATCCAGGAGGCAGAAGTTGCAGTGAGCTGAGATCACACCACTGCACTCCAGCCTGGGCAACAAGAGCAAAATTTCATCTCAAGAAATAATAATAATAATAATAATAAGACAATAGGAAGAAGCAGAAACTGTGTTGTTAGTGAGTTTCAGAATGTTGTTGCAACATAAGAGAGCAAAACCACTCATATCTCATGACTTTTTCAGAAATCTAGAAACCTGAACTTTTTATGGGAATTTATCCGGTTTTGTTGTTGTTGTTGTTGTTTTGTTTTAAGTCTATGGGCCAAACGAAACACATCTGCAAATCAGATATAGATATGGCCCTTGGCTAAAAGGGTCAACTCCCCATCCTAAAATCTCCCAAACTCCTTCTTAGAACTGCATCACGTGATCATTGCTGGGTCGAAGGGAAACCAAGAAGTATATTTGTTGTTTTGTTGTTGTTGTTGTTGTTTGCATTGTTGGCATGAATAAAATCTGGATTCTATTACTAAGCACAAAAGGAAGTCACACATCCTAAGGAGGGAAGATGCCCCATGCTTTGGAACACTAGACCTAAGAGATTCCACAAATATCTAACTTTTCAGCAATCTCCTTCCTTTCTGCCCTTGAACGATCTTTGAAGGTCTCTGGATCAACACATTGGCCTAAGCATAATGTGACTTACACTCTTAATTATATAACCATAATGAATTGAAGGACTACTGTCACTGTGCCAAATGTGGTCATTTTCAATATAGTGCAGGTCTGTATAAAGCAAACACATGAAAGAAAAGATAGCTAAAAATTCCAGGTACACAAATTAAAACTTGATTTACTCCTTTTTCTAGGACTTTCATGATATGACAGATGTACTTCTCCTGTCATTGCCCTAGTCTCAAGACAAGCAAATGTTTGAGAAGTCATTAGATTTAAATTACTTTGGGAAATATCATTGAAGTCAAAGCTATATGGAACAAGTACACATTTCTCATTTTCATGTCAATGACTGTTTTATTTGAAGAGTCGACTGTACTCATTTTAAAACCCAGAAAAAGAAGACAATAATCTACCAGTAATGATGCAATAGTCATGGGTGAATATTGATTAAACCTTCAGGACTGCCTTATCATTTACCTGATTTTACATTTGCTGGGCTTTGCCTTGAACAACGTAGGTATAATGCATCTGAGACACTAGGCAGAATACTAGTTTCAGGTGTTCTATAGTCTCTAGAGACCCGAATTCACTACTAATTTCACCTAGGATTTATTTTCCTCAAATTTTATGATAATCAAGCATGTACTTAACCACCGTTTCCATTCACTGGGAAGAAAAGGAAACTATTTGTTTCCATTTTTGCATTTGATTCATTTCAAGGTTTTGTTTTTTTTTTTTTTTCCATTTGCTTTTTAGTTTTGTGGGGTTGACCTTTTGGGAGGGTACCAATGATGAAGTACTCTTGATACAACATCTCTAGTCATTAAGATGTTCTAAAACTAATGATATCTGAGGAGTCTGATAATAGCAACACAGATTCACATTTGAACATTAAATCCCCAGTGCTGGAGTGGCTTACTCTGGGTCATGCTAACCAACTCTCATGTGCCTTCATCTATCCATTGAAGAGGGCTTCCAGCCTTGGTAGAGCCAATATTTGTGTTTCAATCTAGCCAAGTCTCATTGTAGTTCATCATTACCCTTTCAGTGAGAAATGTCAAGGCCCTGCCCTTTCTTGCAGCTTTAGGGAATGGTTTTTCTGTATCTTCGTATTCCAAAGCAGGAATCAGATGGGAATTAGTATTTTCCTTGTCAACCCAGAAGTTTCACTTATATCACATTTGCCCTCAGCAACCCATGTTAAGTCTTGTGAATCAATCCTTAATTCAGACTTTTAAACTCACAGTTCATAATATAAAATACCTCTCTCTATTATACAGACATTGCTTTGGACAACATATATAAGAAATCCAGCTCTGTAGCTTATCCAAAATTTATTTTAATCTTTTCATGTAGCAAGAAATCAGGAGTTAGGATGGTATAGAGGCTGTGCAAGGTGGTCGTTGCAGGTCAAGTTTCCCTAGAAAGCAGACTTTGTCATGGAAACTGCATGTATGAAGTTTATTGGGGAGAGCACTGGGGATCAACAACCTGTAGGGTAAGAGCAGGCAGCAGGATTGCATAAGAGGAAGAATTTGGGCTGTGGTATGGTCAGAAGACCTCAGCCAAACCTGCAAGGAGCTGTGAAGCGGGTCCTTCAGAATCTTTCAGTGTTGGACCAAGGTGGCAGGCCCTTGTACTCCTCATTAACTCATCACTGGATGTGGGCTGGCTGCCAGGAAGGGGCATGACCTGGAGTGGGGTGTCTGTCTTCAGCTGAGGGCAATTCTCAGAGAGGGCTCATAGCAGAGGGACACCAGCTATCAACAGACCCACTGGTGGAGATTAGTGGTGGATTCCTGAAGGAGGATCAGGCAGCATAGCACAGTGCCCAGCACAGCTCTCCATGTCCCAGACTCCTTCTACCTTCCTGATCTGCCATTCTTAGCATGTGGCTTTCATGCTCATGGATGATTCATGATCTCAAGATCACTTCCACCCCCAGCTTTATTTCTGCACTCTGGACAGGAACAAGAAGGAGCACCTGTATCAGGAAAGCAACTGTTACCCAGAAATGTTCAGCAATCTTCTACTTATGTCTCATTGGCCAGAGCTTGTCAGATGACTGCTCTAGCTGCAAGAGATAATGGAAAATGTGTGTTTCAGTCAGAAACATTGCTGCCTTGACCAAAATCAGAGTTCAGACTTTTTAATGAAAAAGAAGAAATGCATATGACATTAGCAACTAGTAGTTCTCTCAAACCATCTGATTTTCAAAAAGAGTTAACTGTCTTTGGCAAGGAGTTAGTGGCCCTATAAACCTCAAGGATTTTTTTCTATTTTGTTCCCAGGAGTTACTTTATCTTAAATTTTATACTAGTTGTACTACTACCTCCTTCTGCAGTCTCTGGTGTTTAGACTTCATTTTCTAATAGTCATGTTTATCTCAAAATAGTAATTCTTAAACTTCTTTCTGAGTGATTTCTCTCTTTTGCCTTTCTCTCTCACATTCATGTACATATACAGACACACAGGATTTCACTATTTCTGTGACGTTGAATGTCAGTGATGATAAACAATTATTATTAGATCTTCATCTGTGCTGGATCAAACTAAGATACATCTAGAGATAAAGGAGAAGAAAGACCTTTGTCAAAAGGATCACAAAGAGAACAGAGGTATAACAAGTTCTAGGTGGGGAATCCTGCTAAAGTAGAATTGGCCAGGAGTACAGTTGTCAGATTTAGCTAATCAAAATACAGGACGCTCAGTTAAATTTGAATCTCATCTACTTTTATTTTGTTTTGAGCCAGGGTCTCATTCTGTCACCTAGGCTGGAAGGGAGTGGTGTGATCATGGCTCAACGCAGCCTTAACTCATTAGGCTTATGCGATTCTCCCACCTCAGCCTTCCCAGTAGCTGGGACTGCAGGTATGTGCTACGACACCTCGCTAATTTTAAAATTTTTTGTAGACATGGGGTCTTGCTGTGTTTGCCCAGGCTGTTCTTGAACTCCTGGGCCCAGGCGATTGTCCCATCTTGGCCTCCCAAAGTGCTGAAATTATAGGCATGAGCCACCATGCCCAGCCCTAAATCTGAATTTCAGACAAATAACAAATAATGCCAATATATCTCAAATACACTTCTACAAATTGCATAGGACATAATGTACTAAAATTTACTTGTTGTTTATCTGAATTTCAAATTTCACTGGGTATCCTGTATTTTATCTGGCCACCCTAACCAGAAGGAATAACGTTCACACTGTCACAGGGTTATTATATGCTGCCATTGTGCCCATTTCTATAGCTATTAACAGCAACCACTGCCTTGGAACTTTTCCACCAACCTCTAGTCTGAGAATGGCTGTCCAATATTTCTGGAAATGAATTAATTGATGCAGCTAAAGCTAAATAATTTCTTACAACAAATTACATTTCTAATGTTTACTGGAGCACAGATTCCCCTAGGGTACATGGATAGGTTTCATGTACCTTAATGGGTCTCTGAATCCACCAAGATTATGTAGAAAACTGTGTGTATGGACATTTTTCTGGAGAGGAAGGTCATAGCTCTTATCACTTTCTTTCTTTTGCTTTTTTTTTTTTTTTTTTGAGACAGAATCTCACTCTGTCACCCAGGCTGGAGTGCAGTGGCATGATCTCGGCTCACTGCAACCTGGGTTCAAGCCATTCTCCTGCCTCAGCCTCCTGAGTAGCTGGGATTACAGGCATGTGCCACCACGCCCAACTAATTTTTTATTTTTAGTGAAGACAGGGTTTCTTCATGTTGGTCAGGCTGATCTCGAACTCCTGACCTCAGGCAATCCACCTGCCTCGGCCTCCCAAAGTGTTGGGATTACAGGCGTGAGCCACCACGCCTGGCCTCGTCCCATTCTAAAAGGAGTAATGACTCAAAAAAATGTTCATTCCCAGGCATGGAGCAGCTCGTTAACCTATCTTGGTATTTTATATGGGGACAGAAGTAGAAATATCAGTCATAGAACAAATGCTTTAGAATTCTTCTCTTAGGGAAATTTGGAGCAAATATGAGAATAAACTCTTTTCTTTGCCAGTCCAAAGTCAATTGTAGAGTCAGACATTAGTCAGAAGTATTATTAAGCAATACCTCTTAATCTTAAAAATCATTCACACTGTTTGCTTAGCACCTATGTAAGTGAGGTTTCTCTTCTTTAACTATTGAGCTGTTTCAAAAGAGGGAGACCGCCATACTTCCTCTCTCACCCTCTGTTTTTGGCGGGGCAGATTGACAGGTTTGGCTACACTCAAGACCTGTAGACCTGGCCTTGTCACTATTTTTCTTAAGAGTCTTGTTCATTCATGGAGCTTGACGGTGAAGACCTCCAATTAGAATTCTTTGCTTCTCATTTGGGATTCTGTTCTCTTACAGGAAATACTACAAAATAGCAAGCATAGAAATAATCTCATGTAAGAAAGTGGAATTCTTTTTTGTGCTCTCTTCTGTTCCCAGTGCAAAGTAATGGTCTAACCCTTGAAGCATCATGCTCTCCTACCGACAGTTTTCTGAATTCATGTGCTCATAAATGATGCACTCATTGTACCATGGCAAATTTTCAGGAAAGCTTCCAGCCACATCTACAGGTTTCTCCAACAGTCTCTGGCATACCACCATTAACTATGTCTCAGAATGAGTTATGCCCAGTAGACTATGAGCATTTTGAAGGAATCACATCTTATTTGACTTTTTTCCTTCTGGATCTAGTTTGTTGTCTAGAATACAATAAAGAGTCATAAATGTTCGTTGAATGATTGAAAGGATGGATGAATGAATAAATTAACGAATGAATAAAAGTTGCATAAGACCACAAGGAGCAGACTTAAGATAGCTTGGTCAGGGGCTAATATCAGCCTTTCCTCTTCTGTATGCACACATCTCCTCTGAGAATTCAGAATGCAGAATTATCCATACCTCTCCAGCCTCTAGAAAGGCGGAAACAGATTTAGAATTTTTATTCTACCCCAGAGGGATTTTATCTTTTATCTTGAATATTCTGTTGAATTGAACTGGGAAAGAGAAAACAGATTCCAAGATTCTAGATTCATCTTTAAATGTAGCCTATCAGGATCAAAAACAAGAACTCAGGGGCAGAGAAATCTTCTAGAAGAAATTGTTTTCTAAGCGGAGACTTCCTAGATGAATGGGGATTAGTTAAGTAAATGGAGCAATGAATGTTGAGGCAATGAGGGAAACATGTGTTCTGAATAGAGAAACCATATCTGAATGCCATAGTCCAGGTGTGGGAAGTTCCTGGGCATATTTGAGGCAAATCAGACAGGGTTTATAAACTAAATCAAGACGTGCCACCCTTCAACATGGGCAAGTTCCTACATCCTCTCTGTTGGGCCCATGCCTCAGGGGGACCTGTGCTTTGGAGAGCCTTCCTCAAAATTTCCTAAGTTTCCCTCCCGTGTTTCAGACCATTTGGCTATGGCAGTGTCATTTGGGCAGGGCACCCAGAGCTCAGACTGGGATTTGCATGGAACCTCTATTTCTCTCCCTCAGAATACTCTCTAATCTACCTCATGTGTGGGGTTGAACAGATGACCCAAGGAGCTCTGGGACTCTTAGAGCTGCAGCGCCAGGCCCTGTTCCTAGGATAGTAGTCTGGCACACAGATTGCTCCTTCTGGCAGGTGCAGTATTTTTTGCATATAATCTCATGAGATTGGGCCACTGGAATGATGCTGACACGCTGGTTTGGGATGGCTCAAACTGTTTCTATAGACAGAGGCCCCACCAAAAATATCTTCCCAGAACATGCATACCCTATGGGTGGCTTTGTTAAGGAATTTGGACTTTTATCTCAAGAGTAGGAGAAAAAAAAATCAAACTACATTACCCCCAAATCCATTTTGTCTAAATCTTTTTCATTAAAATTTTTATTATAGTAAAATGTAAATAACATAAAATTTACCATTTTAGCCATTTCTATACAGTTCAGTGGCATCAACATCTTCAACGCAACCATTAAATCTCTCATTTGATACGGTAAGAAACCAAAGCCCAGAGAGGCCAACTGAATGATCAAGGTCACACATGTTACTAGCAGAAGAGCTCTGCATTGTGCAGTCAGTGCTGTTTCCACCTTTCCAATTCATTCATTTAATGGTTAAGTAAACTGAATCCTGAAAGGCAAAGTGACCTCGACCAAGCCAAGAGTAGGACTAACAAAATCTCTTGACCACAGGCCAGTGCTCTACTTTCTCCATCTCACTACTCCAGGCTGCCCTGACCGCCCTCCCGCATTATCTCCCTTCCCTAGTTCTTTCTACCAGAAATTCTGAGCTTTCTTGCACCAAAATGTGAGTTTCACACAGCCAATTAGCACCTAAAAATGATTTTCTAAATCAGTACTTGGGGAGTGTCAAATCCACTGGTTGCAATATGTCTTCACACCAAACTTCAGTAATTTGTCAGTTATGGGTGAAAAAAACTACTTGCCGCCATTTCCCATCACTACTAAAGTTCTTCATGCAGAATTTTTGGCTGTAAATCAAGTTTAAGGAATCCATAGAGTAATTTAGATTATTTCCAATGCATTATATACTTTGGGATTAGGTTCGCTTAAATATATGACCATTTAAGAGTATCTGGTGCATAGTAAGTGATCAATAAATATTTGTTGAATAAATAAATGCAGGTATTATTCATTGAATTGAATTTTTCATTCAAAAAGACTGAGGTATAATTTACATGCAGTACAATTCACCCTTTTAGGTGTACAGTTCTGACAAATGTTTTTGATCATGTCACCACTACCACAACCAAGATATAGAATAGTTCTTTTATCCCCAAAATTACTCTGTGCCCCATTGTAGTCAAGCTCCTCCCCTACCTTCAGCCCCTGGGAACCACTGATCTGTTTTCTGTCTCTATATGTTTGCCTTTTTGAGTGTGTTATATAAATGAATTCATACAGTATGCAACCTTTTGAGCCTGTTTTTTTTTTTCACTCAGCGTTATGTTTTTGGGGGGCTTCTATGTTGATGCACGCATCAGTAGTTCATTCCTGTATTCCACTGTATACAGCAAGTCTGCAAATAACATTGTTTCATTGTAACATTGATGAAAATAAAAAATATTGATTCCTCCACTATCTGTGTGGAGTTTGCATTTTCTCCCCATGTCTGTGTAAGTTTCCTCTGGGTATTCCACTTTCCTCCCACATCCCAAAACTGTCCATCTTAGGTTCATTGGCATACCTAAATGGTCCCAGTCCAAGTGAGGCTGGCGGCATGTGTGAGTGTGTCCTGCAAAGGAATGGCATCCTGTCCAGGGCTGGTTCCCATCTTTCACCCTGTGCTGATGTAATAGGCTCTAGCCATCCATGACCTGAACTGGAATGAGCCAGTAAAGGATGATCTTATTTGTTTTTATTAATTTTTCTTTTTTTCTTTCTTTTTTTTTTTTTTTTTTTTGAGACAGAGTCTTGCTCTGTCCCAGGCTGGAGTGCAGTGGCACAATCTCGGCTCACTGCAAGCTCCACATTCCGGGTTCATGCCATTCTCCTGTCTCAGCCTCCCTAATTTTTCTTAATGTATTATAGTTCACATTTATTTCAATGCCTAATATTGGAAGTGTTTTGGTTCTTATTCAAAAGTTTGGTGATGTTTTTGTGACCAGAAATATACTGTAGGAACTTCACTCTTGTTTATATCAATTAGCACATGGTAAAATTGGTTTTTGTTATATGTCATTTTTCTGAAAGTTACAGTTTCCGACAACCCATTGTACCATAGTTTTTGCCTGTTTCCCGGTTGAAAGGTATTTGGGCTGTTTCCAGATTTTATTGTGCATTGGATTTTAACTTTAGTGTTTCTTTGTTTAAAGACCTGTCAGCATCTGAGACTGTAGGAAGAAAGTGTCTTCAAAATCCCTATTAGTTGTATGATCTGTGTTAGAAGTGATAGAATACTAGAGTTAAGGCAAAGTGTAAGTCTAACTTCCTGCCAGCAAAGCAAGAGGTATAATGCAAAGCATGAACGTAGATCCTGAGTGGTGTTGGATGGATTAGAACCTGGGTCTGGACCCTCATCCTGGCTCTGCTTTGGAATCTTGGTGGATGGGTGTTTGACCTTTTCCTGGCTAATGTGTATCTTGAGAATATTTTGTCCACATGCTGGGGCAAACATACCATATTATGAGACGTGTTCCCTTTTCCCAATATTTTTTTGCAGCTACAGCAGTCACTTTACCTTGACCTCACTAGTCAAATACAGTACAGGAGACTAATTTTTATGAGAACAAGGGAGATCCATTTTCTGGGAAGGGTGGCAGTGAGGATGTCTGGCTTAAGACAACAGCAGGAGGAGGAAGTCTGGGACTACAGTTTAGCATTGTCAATCCGGTTTATGATGTCTGTGATCAGTAGCAACGTTAGCTGAAAAGGGATCATTTGTTGCAGCTAAGAACACTATTATCTCAGCAGAAAAGGGCCAGAAATTGAGCCTTCTGATGTTGTTTTCTTATCTGATTATTCTTCTCTGGCTATTTTGATCTGTAAAATAGATCATAAAATAAATCAAAATTCTTGACATTTTTATGGGTAACTCTGGGTATTTTTCCCTGTATCAGACGTAGTGGTCTCTTTTGTGGATCCACCAAAGAAATTACACTCAGCTTTCATGAAATGTTGGGCTTTCCCTACAAAAGCATTTTTATCTTACAGATATAATGAATTACATATGTGATGGTGTTTCCTTATTTTATTGGCTGCTAGAGAAATCAGAGCCAAATCTGTGGCACATCTTCAGCAGTTTCATAGACTTTCAGACATTCATTTTGTATTTCAAATTTACTATACTTTCATCTTATTTTTTGACTTTTAAAAAATCTTTATTCACAGTTCCCTCACTTTAAAAAGTTTATATTATAAAGAAAAAATGGAACATTATCTTACTACCCAGATAACTCCAGGATATGTATAATTGGTTAGAAAATTCAAACTCTACAGAAAGCACAAAAGAAAAATAAAAGTTTCTCATCCCTTCTAACATCCATTTTCCCAAAGACAACCACATTTCCTTCCAGGAAAAAAAACCATAACTCTGTGAACATTTATTTAAAATTAAATTACAATTTAAAGGGTAAAGAACTTCCTCACTCTTACAGTTAGAGATCATAATGATCTTCTAAATCATTACATTTGCTATCTCAGTATAATTTTTATAATAGGGTAAAAGTCCCCCAAAGCATATAGTAGTCTGAAAACCACAATTATTTGACATTTGATGATTTGCAAATACAGTACAATATCTTGTTGAATAATTACTGAGGCTATCTCTACTAACTGCACAAGTAGACTTGCTAACATTGAGAATATAGTTGACCCTTGAACAATGCAGGGGTTGGGGTGCTGACCCCTGTGCAGTAGAAAACTTAGGTATAAATTTCAGCTCCTTCAAATTGTAACTACTAATAACCTACTGTTGACTGGACGCCTTCCCAATAATATAAACAGTCTCCTAACACATATTTTGTATGTAAGATGTATTATATACTATATTCTTACAATAAAGTCAGCTAGAGAGAAGAAAATATTATTAATCCCACTACTGAGAAATCAGGATATTGAAGAGATATCTGCACTACTCTTGTTTGTTGCAGCACTGTTTACAACAGCTAACTTGATTCAGAAGCAACCTAAGTGTCCATCAACAGATGAATGGATAAAGAAAATGTGATACATATACATAATAAAGTACTATTCAGCCATAAAAGAAGAATGAGACCCAGTCACTCACAATAACATGGGTGGAACTGGAGATCATTATGTTAAGTGAAATAAGCCAGGCACAGAAAGACAAACATCGCATGTTCTCACTTATTTATAGGATCTAAAAATCGAAAACAATGAAACTCATGAA
>NW_012101876.1:7043567-7047967 GCF_000951045.1 Mandrillus leucophaeus | reverse complement strand
ATATAATGAATTACATATGTGATGGTGTTTCCTTATTTTATTGGCTGCTAGAGAAATCAGAGCCAAATCTGTGGCACATCTTCAGCAGTTTCATAGACTTTCAGACATTCATTTTGTATTTCAAATTTACTATACTTTCATCTTATTTTTTGACTTTTAAAAAATCTTTATTCACAGTTCCCTCACTTTAAAAAGTTTATATTATAAAGAAAAAATGGAACATTATCTTACTACCCAGATAACTCCAGGATATGTATAATTGGTTAGAAAATTCAAACTCTACAGAAAGCACAAAAGAAAAATAAAAGTTTCTCATCCCTTCTAACATCCATTTTCCCAAAGACAACCACATTTCCTTCCAGGAAAAAAAACCATAACTCTGTGAACATTTATTTAAAATTAAATTACAATTTAAAGGGTAAAGAACTTCCTCACTCTTACAGTTAGAGATCATAATGATCTTCTAAATCATTACATTTGCTATCTCAGTATAATTTTTATAATAGGGTAAAAGTCCCCCAAAGCATATAGTAGTCTGAAAACCACAATTATTTGACATTTGATGATTTGCAAATACAGTACAATATCTTGTTGAATAATTACTGAGGCTATCTCTACTAACTGCACAAGTAGACTTGCTAACATTGAGAATATAGTTGACCCTTGAACAATGCAGGGGTTGGGGTGCTGACCCCTGTGCAGTAGAAAACTTAGGTATAAATTTCAGCTCCTTCAAATTGTAACTACTAATAACCTACTGTTGACTGGAAGCCTTCCCAATAATATAAACAGTCTCCTAACACATATTTTGTATGTAAGATGTATTATATACTATATTCTTACAATAAAGTCAGCTAGAGAGAAGAAAATATTATTAATCCCACTACTGAGAAATCAGGATATTGAAGAGATATCTGCACTACTCTTGTTTGTTGCAGCACTGTTTACAACAGCTAACTTGATTCAGAAGCAACCTAAGTGTCCATCAACAGATGAATGGATAAAGAAAATGTGATACATATACATAATAAAGTACTATTCAGCCATAAAAGAAGAATGAGACCCAGTCACTCACAATAACATGGGTGGAACTGGAGATCATTATGTTAAGTGAAATAAGCCAGGCACAGAAAGACAAACATCGCATGTTCTCACTTATTTATAGGATCTAAAAATCGAAAACAATGAAACTCATGAACGTAGAGGGTAGAAGGATGGTTACGAGACGCTGAGGATTGTAGTGGGGGGTTATGGGGAGGTAGAGGAGAGTTAATGGGCACAAAAAATGAATGAATAAGACCTACTATTTGATATCACAATAGGGTGACTATAGTCAATAATAATTTAACAGTATATTTTTAAAATAACTTAAAGAATGTGATTGGATTGTTTGTAACTCAAAGGATAAATGGTTGAGGGGATGGATATTCCATTCTCCATGATGGTATTATTTTACATTGCATGCCTGTATCAAAATGTTTCATGTCCTTCATAAATATGTACAACTACTATGTACCCTCAAAAATTTAACAAATAATATTTTTCAAAGTAATAAAAAAGAAAGCATTATTCAAAAAATCATAAGGAAGAGGAAATATACTTACTGTTCATTAAGTGGAAGTGCATCATCATAAAGGTATTCATCTTTATCATCTTCATAATGAATAGGCTGAAGAACAGGAAGAAGAGGAGAGGTTGGTCTTGCTGTCTTAGGGGTGGCAGAAGCAGAGGATAATCCATGCATAAATGGACCTGCACAGTCCAAAGCTGTGTTCATCAAGGGTCAACTGTATATTTATTTAAATTTACATAAAAGAGATCATATTCTACATAATTTTCTGTATCTTGTTTCTTTTTCTTTTCAACTAATAATAGAGACTTTTTTTCTGGCAGCATATATAGAAGGCACTTCTTTTAAAAAGGTCTCCATACTATTCTACCTTATTAATGCAACACAATTGACTTAATTGGCCTCCTGAACAGCGAATCCTTTCGTTTTCTCCATTTTTTCACTATTACAAAAAATTTTCAATGAATATTCCTTATGTTAATCTGTTCTCACACTGCTATAAAGAAATGCCTGAGACTGGGTAATTTATAAGAAAGAGACTGAATTGACTCATGGTTCCGCAGGCTGTACAGGAAGCATAGTGGCTTCTGCTTCTAGTGAGGCCTCAGGAAGCTTCCAATCATGATGGAAGGTGAAGGGAAAGCAGACACATCTTATGTAGCCAGAGCAGAAGCAAGGGTTGTGGGGAGGTGCCACACACCTTTAAACAACCAGAACTCACAAGAACTCACTATTGCAACACCACCACCAAGGGGGATGGGGCTAAACCATTCAGGATAAACCACTCCCATGATCCAATCACCTCTCACCAGGCTCCACCTTCCAACATGGGGGATTACAATTCAACATGACATCTGGGCAGGGACACAGATTGAAACCATATTATTCCACACCTGGCCCCTCCCAAATATGATGTTCTTCTCACATTTCAAAATACAATCATGCATTCCCAACAGTTCCTTAAAGTCAGGAGGTGAAAGGCACTTCTTACATGGTGGTGGCAAGAATAAAAAAATGAGGAGGAAGCAAAAGTGGAAACCCTTGATAAACCCATCAGCTCTCATGAGACTTATTCACTATCACGAGAATAGCATGGGAAAAACTGGCCCCCATGATTCGATTACCTCCCCCTGAGTCCTTCATACAACAAGTGGGGATTCTGCGAGATACAATTCAAGTTGAGATTTGGTTGAGTCAATTTGAGTTCCAGCATTAACTCAAAAGCTTTAAGTCTAAAGTCTCATCTGAGACAAGGCTAGTACCTTTGGCCTGTGAACCTGTAAAATAAAAACAAGTTAGTTACACCCAGATACAATGTGGGTATAGGCATTGGATAAATACTCCCATTCCAAAAAGGAGAAATTGGCCAAAAAAGGGGGGCTACAGGCCCCACGCAAGTCTGAAACCCAGCAAGGCAGTCATTAATTTTTTTTTTTTGGATGGAGTCTCACTCTGTCACCCAGTCTGGAGTGCAGTCAGCAACCTCTGCCTGCCGGGTTCAAGCAATTCTCTGCCTCAGCCTCCCGAGTAGCTGGGACTACAGGTACATGCCACCATGCCTGGCTAATTTTTTGTATTTTTAGTAGAGATGAGGTTTCAACATGCTGGCCAGGCTGGTCTCAAACTTCTGACCTTGTGATCCGCCTGCCTTGGCCTTCCAAAGTGCTGGGATTACAGGCGTGAGCCACTGCGCCTGACCACAGTCATTAAATTTTAAAGCTCCAAAATAATCTCCTTAGACTCCATGTCTTACATCCCGGACACACTGATGCAAAAGGTGGGCTCCTAAGGACTTGGGCAGCTCCACCCCTCTCTCTTTGCAGGGTGCAACCCCCGTGGCTGCTCTCATGTGTTGGTGATGAGTACCTGTGGCTTTTCCAGGTGGAGGATGCAAGCTGTCAATGGATCTACTATTCTAGGGTCTGGAGGACAGTGGCCCTCTTCTCACAGCTCCACTAGGCAGTGCCCCAGTGGGGACTCTGTGTGGTGGCTGCAACCCCTCATTTCCCCTCTGCACTTGCCTAATAGAGGTTCTCCATGAGGGCCCCACCCTTACAACAGGCTCCTGCCTATATATCTAGACTTTTCCACACATCCTCTGACATCTAGGTGGGGGCTCCCAAGCCTCAAGTATTGCACTCTGTGTACCCACAGGCTTAACACTGTAAGCCACCAAGGTTTATGCTTGCACCTTTTGAAGCAGCTAGAGCTGGAGCAACTGGGATGTTGGGTGTATCTAGGCCCCTTTGAACCATGGCTGGAGCTGGAGCAGCTGGGATGAAAGGTGACGTGTTCTGAGGCTGCACAGATCAGCAGGGCCCTGGGCCTGGCCCAGTGATATGGATTGGCTGTGTCCCCACCACCCAAATCTCAACTTGAATTGTATCTCCCAGAATCCCCACTTGTTGTGGGAGGGACCCAGGGGGAGGTAATTGAATCTTGGGGATTGGTCTTTCCTTTGCTATTCTCATGATAGTGAATAAGTCTCATGAGATCTGATGGGTTCATCAGAGGTTTCCGCTTTTGCTTCCTCCTCATTTTTTTTCTTGCCACCACCATGTAAGAAGTGCCTTTTGGCCGGGCGCGGTGGCTCAAGGCTGTAATCCCAGCACTTTGGGAGGCCGAGAAGGCAGATCACGAGGTCAGGAGATCAAGACCATCCCGGCTAACACGGTGAAACCTCGTCTCTACTAAAAAATACAAAAAAACTAGCCGGACGAGGTGGCGGGCACCTGTAGTCCCAGCTACTTGGGAAGCTGAGGCAGGAGAATAGCATAAACCTGGGAGGCGGAGTTTGCAGTGAGCTGAGATCTGGCCACTGCACTCCAGC
>NW_012101876.1:7001576-7043154 GCF_000951045.1 Mandrillus leucophaeus | reverse complement strand
TATTTTTAGTAGAGATGGGGTTTCATCGTGTTAGCCAGGATGGTCTCGATTTCCTGACCTCATGATCTGCCTATCTCGGCCTCCCACAGTGCTGGGATTACAGGCGTGAGCCACCATGCCTGGCCAAAAATAGGTTTATCTTTTCTACTGCATGGCCAGGCTGCAAATTTTCCAAACTTTCACTCTGCTTACCCTTTAAATGTAAGTTTTGTTTTAGATCCTTTTTTTTTGCTCACACATATGAGCATAGATTATGAGAAGCAGCCAGGTCACTTTAAAGGCTTTGCTGCTTAGAAATTTCTTCCACCCAGAATCCTCACTCTCACATTCAAAGTTCCACAGATCCTTAGAGCAGGGGAACCATGCCTCCAAGTTCTTTGCTAATGCATAACAAATGTGACCTTTGCTTCAGCTCCCAATAAGTTCCTCATTTCCATCTGAGACCTCCTCAATCTGACCTTCACTGTCCATATTGCTATCATTATTTCACTCACAACCATTTAACAAGTCTCTAAGTTCTAAATTTTCCTTCATATTCCTGTCTTCTTCTAGCCCTCCACACTCTTCCAATTTCTGTCCATTACCCAGTACCAAAGCTTCTTCCATATTTTTCAGGTATCTTTACAGCAATGCCCCACTCCTTGGTACCAATTTTCTATATTAGTTCATTCTTGCACTGCTATAAAAAAATCGGAGACTGCATAATTTGTAAAGAAAAGAGGTTTAATTGGCTCATGGCTCCACAGGCTATATAGGAAGCAGAGCAACTTCTGCTTCTGGTGAGGCCTCAGGAAACTTGCAATCATGGAAGAAAGCAAAGGAAAAGCAGGCACATCTTACATGGCCCGAGTAGGAGCAAGAGAGAGAGGGGAAGGTGCTACATACATTTAAACAAACAGACCTCACAAGAACTTGCTATTGCAACACCACCAAGGGAGCTGGGGCTAAACCATTCATGATAAACCACTCCCATGATCCAATCACCTCCCACCAGGTCCCACCTCCAACACTGAGGATTACAATTTGACAGGAGATTTGGGCAGGGACACAGATCCACACCTTAATTCCTTAACCTATATTTTGGCGAAAATTTGCATGTATATTCCTAGCAGTGAAATTGCTAGACCAATACATACCATATTTGATAGATATTGCTAAATTGCCCTGTAAGAAACTGGTACCAATTTTCTCTTCTATGTGTATTGTATCAGCATTACCATTTCCACATATTCTCATTATCACCGGATATAATCAATTTTTAAAATTGTTACCAGTCGGGAAAATGACATCTCACTCTTGTTTTAATTTTCATTTATTTAATTAGAATTTTCATGTTTAAAAAAATCTTTGGATTGAATAAATTTTTGGAACCCATTTCAAAGTCTTTTTGAATTAATGTGAACTATAAAAAATTCTATATATTGCATTTACTTAAAACACATAAAAAGCAGCTATCCTGCCTCTAAATCAGTAGTTCTCCATCCTGGCTGCATATTTAAAACACCTGGAGTACATTTTAAAAATATCTTTGCCTGAGCCTTATCCCAGACCAATTAAGTCAGAATCTCTGAGGGTAGGGCATGGCCTTCATATTTTTAAAAAGCTCCCGAGGTGATTCAAAAATGCAGCCAAGGTTGAGAACCACTGCTTTAAATGCATTATAATGGATGCTACAAATAGTACATTTAAGAGGTATAAGGTGCTGCAGTGCTGTATGGTACCAGCTGAATGTATAAAAGCACATTTTCCAAGTTGCTTTTTTCTTCAAACAAGGGTCTGACATATTCACGATGGTGAAAAAACAGCCCTCTTTCTCAGCCACCATCTTTCTCCTCTGCTCTGCTGTATCCCAATCTGTGTAGCCAAAATTTCAGTAAGAAATGACAAACTCACACTTTACAAATTAATAACTTATATGCCCAAACCAAAGAGAGTCACTAGCAGAATGGTGATTAATCTGTTTATTATCAAAGGTATAAGAGCCTCTTCCTGTTGAGCTTATGAATGTTGGCTCATCCTCCAGTGGCAAAAAGGAAAATATTATCACAAAGAAGGAAAGCCATTGCCACCCCCTATGGAGGAGGCTCTTTAAGGTTTGCCTGTCATTCTTCAGTTTCTTTGGTTCCTGTGACAAGTGTGTCACAAGCTGTCATTTCATTTGCTGGAGCTAAACCATGATGGATTTTTATGCTGACTCAGCAAAATCTAATAGGCGAAAAGCTAGCTGGGGAAATGATCCAGTTTATTGATTCAATTTTAATTTTCTATGATACCAGGAAAAGATCAGATAATCACAATAACTTCCTGGTTCAGGGTTTCTGACTGCATTTGCATTGTAAAACACAAAATCGGGTAATGTGAGTCTGAAAATAATTTTTTAATCTTTATAATTCAATTGCTTTTGATTTCCAGGTTCATACTAATCTTTATTTTCTACCATTCTCTAATGAAGTTGATTACATTTTCAAGCAAAATTTGTTAATAGGCAATAATGAGAACATAGAAACCTTTTAAGAATACATTGAAGGACTCAAAACTATAATGTTACCATTAAAGTAAACTATAACAACATAATTTTTGAAAGAGAATATTTGGAATTTTCATTTCTCTCATTAACTGAATTTATTGTGGTATGATTTATGTACCATAAGCTGCACAGATTTAAAATGTACAGTTTGGTGAGCTTTTTTCAGCTACGTACACTTTTGAAGCCACCATAATTAAGATAAATACCTTTTTGTCACTCCTAAAAGTTTCCTCTCACACCTGTGCAGTCCTTCCTTCTATCCTTGGCATCCAAGCAGCTTCTGACTGCTTTCTGTCTCTATAGATTAGTATGCATTTTACTTTTAGATAAATGGAATCATACAGCATGTACTCTTTTTGTATGGCTTCTGTTGCTCAGTAGAACGTCTATGAAATACATCCAGGTTGTGGCATCTATCAGCATTTCATATCTTTTTGTTGCAAAGTATTATTCCACTTTATGGATGCATTCCAGCTTGTTGTCCATTCACCTCATGATGACTTTTGGGTAGTTTCTAGTCTTGAGCTATTATGAATAATGCTACTATAGGCATTCTTGTACAAGTGTTTGTGTGGACATAATAAAACATACGTTTAAGATGTTCACGTTAGTGGATATATAGTTTAAATACTAATGTACATATATAGTTTTATTGATTTTGGGGGGCATTTTATAAAAATCAAGCTATGATTTCTATGGCAGATAAGATGATTCTTTATTCACCAAATTGTCTCAGTCCACAAACAAAACAACTTTCATGTTGTACCTGCAGTTACTGGATGTAACTTACATCACAACGCACCGTCTGCCCAAGTGAGTGTGGCAACGGAAGTCCTTAGCTAATTCTCTTTCAATGAGGCCAGAATAGTCCCCCTTGCCTGTCTGCCCTGTGATATTAATTGTGATGGGTTAATCTTTCTAGAAGTCACTCCTGTTACTATTATGTCATTATGCTCAGTGGGCCATATGATTCAGCAATCCCACTACTGGGCATATATCCAAAGTAAACAAAATCAGTATTCTGAAGAGATGCTGCACTCCTGTGTTCATTGCAGCATTATTTATAAAGGCCAAGATATACAATCAACCTAAGTGTCCATCAATGGATGAATGGATAAAGAAATTGTGGTATATATACCCAGTGGAATACTATCCTGCCTTTAAAAAAGGAGAAAATTCTGTCACTGGCAACAGGTGGACAGACCTGGAGGATACTCTGTTAAGTGAAATGAGGTAGGCACAGAGAGACAAATATTGAATGATCTCACTTTTATGGGAAATCTTTAAAAAGTAAACTCACAGAAGCAGAGAATAGAATGGTGATTACCTGGGACTGTGGCAGTGGGGTGAATCAAGGGAGTAGTTGGGGAGATGGTGAAAAGGCACAAAATTTGAGTTAGACAAGAGAAGTAAGTTTAAGAGGTCTATTGTACAATGAGGTGACTATAGTTAGTAACAATCTATTGTATTCTTGAAAATTGCTAAGGAAGTAGATTTTATGTTTACTCAGCACAATAAATTAAAAGTATATGAGGTAATGCACATGTTAATTAGCTTGATTTACCCATTCCACAGCGTGCACATATTTTAAAACATCATCTTTCACATCATGAATATACGCACTTTTGTCAATTAAAATAAAAAATTTTTAAAAACATGTTACTACATGCAGAAACCCCTCCCCCGCAAAAAAACAAAACTACAAAAAGAATGCTCAATAGCATCTCTGTGCCACTTCTCTATCTGGCATGTAAAACCCTCCATGGATGGATCTCCATACCTAGGTAGCCAGCATCATTTCTTCTAGCTCCCAAACACGACCCAGCCATGTCAGGCCAGTCTCTCTGCCATTCTTACATGCAGTCATCATGTTTCACAGTGCTTTTCCTGACCCTGCTCTTTCTCTTCCTGTCCAACTTCCTTCAAACCCTCTGCCGGTTCTTACTTTAGTCCCTGACTTTGTGGACTTGGTTATTCTCTAAACTCCTAAAATCTTGTTATACTTGTTATACTGTGCTGTATACCCTATCACTTACTCTTTAGTTATTTCCATATGTATGTAAATAATTCCATATGTATGTATATAATCTCCTGAATTGAATTTCAAACTCCCTAAAGTTGGGGACTGTATCATTTATATTACATAAATACAAAATGACTGACTGCCTTAGTCCATTTTGTGCTGCTATAAAAGGATACCACAGACTGGGCAATTTATAATGAACAGAAATTTCTTGGCTTACAGTTCTGGAGACTGGGAATTCCAATATCAAGGTGCTGGCAGGTTCGGTGATTCTGGCTCCAAGATAGTGCCTTGAATGCCCTGTCTTCCAGAGGAAATAAAGGCTTTGTCCTCACATGGTGGAAGGTGGAAGGACAAAGAGGCAAAGGTGGGGCAGACTCATTCTTTTATAATAGCATTAATCCCACCCATGAGAATGGAGGCCTGTGGCCTAATCACCTCTTAAAGCTCCCACCTCTTAGCTCTATTACAATGGCAATTAAATTCTAACATGAGGTTTTGAAGGGACAAACATCTAAACCATAGCAATGACCAACTTGCAAAATACATTGGTGTCTGTGTACTCCCCCAAACTTTTAATACCATGTAATTGTCACAACAGACATCAACCAGACTGTCTTAAACTTTACTTTGAGCAAGTAAATATTTACTTCTTTTGATGTGAGATCCCCTTATTGCCTAGTACTTAGGTAAGCTGAACCAAAATTTAGCGACAGGACCCTAGTTCCTAATTTTGAATGATTGGAGCCTATACTTGGATAGAAAAATGAAGTGATTGTTATTGTGAGGGTACCGCAGAAGCAAAGGCCAGTAACAGTTAAATCTTTGGAGACCTTTGATGGCCCTGAATCAAACACAGGTGTAGCCATTATTCAGAGAAAAGCCAGCAAGGGGGAAGGAGATGCTGCTATCAACAACTCATTTTAGCAGAGTGTATCAAGCCTGAAGAGATTTTGAAGGCTATTTTTAAAAGCCCTGCATTTTGTGCCTGATTTATAAGGCAGGCACTAAAAATACTAATAAGTATAAATGGTGCTGATCCATGAACATGATGAGCTTTCAAGTTCTGGAGCCACAAGGTGACAGACTGCCATGAAGATGCTTGCATCTTCATAATATCCTGGAGGGATCCAACTTTAAAGAAGAAAACATTGGTATTTTAAACCCCAGTTTGGCATTTAACTGTGTTAAGTCATTCTGTTACATTGGCATCACTTAAATAGCCTTAAAAATAAAAAATAAAATAAACCAGATTGTACTACACATCATAGAAGCTTAATATAGATGTTTTAAATCCAAGTGAAATTATGTCCTATGTAAATTATTTTCCCGATATTGGCTTTCTAAGTTCCGTAATTGCAACTTGCATATAGCTATATTGAAACAGGTCACAGGCTGATATAAAAACAAAGATGATTGTATTATCAGGGCAAAGGCAAGAGATTTATCTGAAGTAGTGTATCACTGGGGGTAAGTTAATCAAGGGAAACAAGAGTTGGCAGACAGAGTAGTTTCCAAACCAATTTGCCAACCTATTCTTGCCAGGAAAATCAGGTACAGTCCTTAATCACATGACGTGGGTACACATTTATAATAATTAAAAGTAGAAAGGCCTAAGCATGGTATAGCTACTTTGGAAGAAGTTTGGCAGTGTTTAATAAAGCCGAAGATGCACATACATTAATTAACCAGTTTTTCCATTCTTAGGTATATACCTTACAGAAACACATACTTATGTGCACCAAAAGACTTGTATAGGAACGTTCATGGAAGCATTCTTTGTAAATAGCCTCTAACTGGAAACAACCCAGTGTCCGTGAACTGAAAATTGGATAAACAAACTGTGGTATAGTTGCACAATGGAATACCACACAATAATGAAAACTCACAAACTGCAGTAACAAGAGTGAATCTTAAAGACATATTGAGTAAAAATGTTAAATTAGACATGCCAGAGTATATTGCATGATTCCAAATATTATGAATTGAACTACATTGTTTAGTAATGCATACTGAGGTAGTGAAACAATAAAGAAAAGCAAAGATGTGAATGGCATAGTAGTAAGCATGGTGCATTTCCTCAAAAAAAGAAGAGCTTATGATAAGGAGGGGCACAAAAGAGGCTTGTCTTGCTTGACCTGAATGGATAACATGAATCCATTTTCCTACCATTTGTTAAGTTGTAAATTGATGTTTTGTGCACATTTCAGTATACTTGTTAACATTTCAAATTTTTTTAAAAGGAGGAAAAATGGGAATAAAGTATTCTGGGTTTCTTGACAAAATTATTTTTGACTCACATATTGTCAAGGGAATGTAAGAATAAATTCATTATTGTGTATCTGTGTGAGTGTGTTTTAAAGTTGTACCATTGCCTACTTTTTAAATCCTCCTTGAAATTATCTATTTACTCCTGTTTTCTAAACAAAGTGATATGTTTTTCAAACAAAGATTAATAGGCAAGAATTAGAACATGAAAACCTTGTAAACAATGAAGAGAAATAGAATCTTTGAAGCCATCACTTAAAAGCTTTCTAAAGATTTACATTTCTAGACTATAACAAGGACCAACCTGTGAGACTATGAACGCTCCTATGTGCTCTTTTCCTTTTAGATAATCATTCATTTCAAATCACTTCTTCCATCACTATGGGAACTCCCTCTGATGGACACTGAGCATGAAGATGGCATGGGTCATTGATTTAACCATAGGCCTCAGAGAGGAACACTCCCAGACTCTCTAGGGCTGCCATCTTACTGATTCCATGTTTTGATTTCCTCATTACTAAATTGGGGTCATAACCTTCTTAACCTCCTTTGCTGCCTCAGCATATGGATTCATTATTCAAGGCCAAACGAAATTTTATTTCAGTTAAAAATGTCTACTTTTATGGGTAGATTTTAACACATTCCTGAGAGAAAGTTTTATTTTTCAGCCTGTGTGGTTTTGGCATCTTCATAGAAATTCATTCTTGTATTCATTTTTAAACATGACTTCACTAGCTGTCTCCCCTCTCCTTATGCGTAGATTTCAACACTATCAAGAGACAGTTTTGCTTTTTACCTTCTGCTGGTTTTTTTTTCTTCCGGCATTTTCAAGGATTCTCATTTTTTAATGCATTATTAAAGTGACTTCATTAGCTGTCCCCTTTTCTTTATATATGCCCTGGAATTGGGAATTATATTTGGTGAGTTTGAGAGACAGCAAGAGAGAAAGAGGGAAGGAGATAGATAGGACAAGCACAGAGATATGGACGGTTTTGTAAATGGATGTACTTTCAACTTGAAAGCCTTGGCATGAGACACTATGAGGCCAGAAAAATATGTCACTTTAAAACTTTAAATAAGATTTTGACTCTGTGAACATTTTTTCTGTGCTATTTATTTATGCATCAAATAGAAACAGAGACACTTCTACTCCCTGTCTTTTAAGATAAAAGTAGTAATATCAAGCTGTGGGGGAGCCAAAGGAAATAAAACTTAGTTACGCAAAATGGATTCAGAGAAATTATCAAAAAAAAAAAAAAAAAAAAAAACTCTAACACTTTAGTATAGAAAGTCAAGATATTTGATCTGTAGAAAAAGCACATGGATCAAAAACAAACAGGCCTAAATTTTCCTTTCTATCTATAACTGTTTTTGAGTCAGGCATCTTTGAGGGTCTAGAGAAAGTTTTAAATGATACCTCACCCTGAAAAATGTACATAGGCAAAAAAATTACCTACATTATTAGAGGATTCACAGATACACTGAAGTCCATCCACCTATAGCAACCCTTAGGCTAAAAATCTGAAGCTCTATAATAATTCCCGAGTTATGTCCGGCTGATGAGACACAGAAATCAGGAAGCGTCTTTTTTCCCTCCTGGGCACATGGGATGGGTGTTTTATTAAGGCAGCAGTAAGAAGGAAAGTCAGTCACTGTTTTTCCAGCTGTGTTTTCTACCTGTGTGAGCTGTACTCTTCTTGTTTTGAAGAAAGTCTTATTCAGTATTGCTTAAGGTGAGCTCATCATGAAACAAGATGCAAAACAAGAATCTCAACCCTGTGACCAGCCTCACTCAGGAAAAGTGCACAGCCAGGCCTCCTGGCAACGTGGCAATGGGACTCATGGCCTGGGGCCCTGAAGGTGAGAAAGGCTCCAAACATGGGTTCCTATATTTTACCTTAGGACTATACCTACTTGTGTGACTGCCACTCTCTCTATCTCTATTTTGCTCTCTGGGTCCACTCTTACCATCAACTCACTGACTCTCTGAATCATAGTCTAGCTCTCTAGATTTTATTGTTTCAGGTGATCACTATTCCCTATAGATAGACTGTGTCAGGGTCGGATTATCCTCCCAGAACTAATTGGCTTTAACCACCTTTAACTTGGAAGAAGTGTCTCAGAACGGGGCTATGAACGGCCAGCCTACTGAAGTTTGGTCTGTCCACTATCTGCCCAAAGGTCCCATGATACTATATAAAACTAACTCCAAGTATATACCTGTGAAGCTAAGACTTTGAGGCAGTTCCAGACAAAATGAAAATTAAATTCTGTTGCACCATGGCCCACTATGCATCACCAATGATTAGGCAGCAAGTTTGAGATTGGAGTTCATCATATGGAAAGAATATTCTCACTGTAGACTCTCAAGGACATTCTTGTATACAGAATAAGCCTTTTATTGAAGGAGCTAAACAGTGTTTAGCAAGCTTTATTGAAAAATATTAAAATCTTACTCTAATATCAAAGAATGTTCACATTGGTTATTTTCCCCCAGTGGACCATCTATTTTCAACCAATAATATATTACCACTGTTTTCCTTAGAGTTAAACGTTAGTTGTTGAATTATTCTGATTAAAGTAAAACAATATTAAATGTAATGACAAGGAAGTTCAGTTATATTTCTTCCAAGCAATACATTTGCAGCAACACTTAAAAAAGTTCTTCAGAAATGGGAAAGTTGTATCTTAAAGGTCCATAAGAAATGCAAAGGTTCAGTTTCAGGTCCTAATGATTTTGGCTTGTGTCTCCCAGGGTGTGTGGTGGATCAAAAGTTTTATGAGATTCTTAGAGGAGAAAAGAATTTTGTGGTTCAACAAGTTGGGAAACACTAAGTGCTCTAGTCTTTATTATGAGGATTTGTAATACCCATCAACATATTGAAGATGCTATATGTATCTTTATATCATGTATGTAGGATACGATAGTGATACTCTCATATGAAGAAATGTATAGTATCTTCATATATATTATCTTCATACATATTAAAGATGTTAAATGTCTAAAGATACATATTAAAGATAACCCCTTAGAACCCCTGAGACAAAGAAGCCTGTTTAACTGTATCTAACCCAGCATTTCACATTTCCCACATGTATTTGACCATAACTCTCCTCTCATTTTTTCCAAAAGCCTATTAACTACCCACAGAAATAGTGTTCTGTGGAACGAACTTTGGGGAGTATCAATTAAGGCCAAATTGCATTTAAACTATCACTGAAAAATCACTACATTTAGTGAAAAAAATTATATTTTGAAGCAGTATCCATAAATCGAACTAATTTTTATTAGATGTACATTAAAATACCTTAAAGACAAACAACATACCAGTTGCTATTATTTCCACATGGTGGGGTAAGGAGATTTCTTCTTCCCCCCTGCTTCGCTGTCTCTTTCAAAATCTTTCCCGTGAATATGTGTTGCTTTTGAAATCATAAAAACAGATGTTTAAAAAGCTCAAATGACTACTGAACTTTTGGTGAAAATGCCATTTAAACTATTTGCCTTTGGGTAGAGATGGAAGTAAGTTCAGGGGGTGAAATGTTTCTCTGCATTTCTCATCCTCAACCCTATTAAGCCTGTACTTTGGCAAATGAAGCATCGATGGGAAAATGATGAGAGTGTGGAAATACTTATTAATTGAAGTATTTCCTAGTTTTTATACCCATTCCATTAGAAGGGATGGAAATTATGGCTAACAGAAAACTCATTTTGTTTCAAACATTGCCTTGAGATAAATGAATGGTATTTACAGTGCGATAACCCAAAGATCCTTAAGAGAAAGTCAAAATATGTGCTTCACGTCTAGAAGGGAATTTGATAGGAGAGATTAGGGTTTATCAAGGAACAAGAAGGCAAGTGAGGGTTGACAAAGTTTCTTCAGACAAGAGTCAATGAGCCACCTTGCAACCACTGTTTGGGGCATTGTTTGCCTGACAGCAGTGTTGTGAGTTTACTCCAAACCTTGCTGCCACAGGTAAGTGGCCCAGCTACATATAAGAAGCTGAGATAAACTGAAGTTCTCACAAAATTACACTTTACAGCAGTGCCCAGCCCTGGGCTGAATTCTGAGGGCAGTAAAGCCAGCCTTCACCACTATCCTCGTTCTTTCCCAAACCACAAATGTCTTTGACCTCATGTCTATCTGTGCATTCCTCCCACCCTGAGGCCAGTCCCTTCCTACAGAGTGCCCTAAAATCTATAATCCAACCTGCTGGCTGTTTTTGTACAGCTAAGAACTAAGAATAAATTTTATACTTTAAAAAGGTTGGAAAACAATCAAAAGAAGAATATTTTCAGACACATGAAAATTATATGAAATTTAAATTTCAATGTTACTAAGGTTTTATTGGAACGCAGTCATGCTTGCTTTTTTAACCTATTCTCTAATTTCATGTTACAGTGGCAGAGGTGAGTAGGTGCAACAATGACCAAGCAAAATTCATCTTATTGAGCCTTAACAAATTCTGAGAGATGCCCTTGAAGACAGAGTCCTACGTCAAAAAAGTATGGGAGATTCTTTATGTTACATGCCCGATTAGAAACAGTTAATGCTCATTAGCTTTGTTAAACTTATAAATAGCACTAGGTTAAAAAAAATATGTGGAAAGCAGTATAGTGATTCCTCAAAGAACTCAAAACAGAACTACCACTCAACCTAGCAATCCCATTACTGAGTATATACCCAAAGGAATAGAAATCTTTCTATGATGCCATAAAGATACATGCATGCATATGTTCATTACAGCACTATCCACAATAGCAAAGACATGGAATCAACCTAGATGCTCATCAATGGTAGACAGGATAAAGAAAATGTGGTACATATACACCACGGAATGCTATGCAGCCATAAAGAAGAATGAGATCATGTCCTTTGCAGGAACATGGACGTAGCTGGAGGCCATTATACTTAGTAAACTAAAGCAGGAACAGAAAACCAAATACCACATGTTCTCCCTTATAAGTGAGAGCTAAATGATGAGAACACAAGGACATAAAGAGGGGAACAACAGACACTAAGGCCTACTTGAGGGTAGAAGGTGGGAGGAGAGAGAGGATCAGAAAAAAAAAACTAATGAGTACTGGGCTTAATAACTGGGTGATGAAGTAATCTGTACAACAAACCCACATGACACGAGTTTACCTATACAACAAACCACGCATGTACATCCGAGCCTAAAATCAAGTTTAAAAAACCACCACCACCACAACTTTTTTTTTTGTTTTTTTGAGACGGAGTCTCACTCTGTCGCCCAGGCTGGAGTGCAGTGGCGCGATCTCGGCTCACTGCAAGCTCCGCCTCCCGGGTTCACGCCATTCTCCTGCCTCAGCCTCCCGAGTAGCTGGAACTACAGGCGCCCGCCACCACGTCCGGCTAACTTTTCGTATTTTTAGTAGAGACGGGGTTTCACCATGTTAGCCAGGATGGTCTCCATCTCCTGACCTCGTGATGCGCCTGCCTCGGCCTCCCAAAGTGCTGGGATTACAGGCGTGAGCCACAGCGCCGAGCCCAATTCTCTTTTCTTTGTAGAAAGACATCTATCCTGTGTCCATTTCCTCAGGTCCACACCTGAAAGCTAGTACCTTGGAAAGAAGAGAAGGATCTTATCTTACAATCTGAACTATATTTCTTAGTTTACATAATGTTGTATGGTTCTTATGAATGAGTAATCCTCAAATATGTAATGAAGGTCACGTCAGTCCCCTCACATACCATACGGCAGTGATGTGAGGGCGAATGAAATAATGTACATAAATTTCTATTTTGAACATACTATGCAAATTAAAAGCATTATAATCATCTCAAATTAAAAAATCAACAACAATCTGCTAGAATCTCAGCTCCATTTTTCCTCTTTCAACTATTCCTGTATATTACTGCAAAACTAGTTTCCTAAAACTACATTTTTAAAAATGTCAATTCTCTATTCAGCTGTCCACAATTGCTTCTTATGGCTCAATGCAGTGTTTAAATTTGAATTATATATAATTATATGGTTCCATAGAGGTGACTTGGGTCCCCTAAAGTTGAGAAAGGTAGTCTTAGATTCTTCATGAGTCTTTAACTGTCTTATATAGTAAGATTTCCAAATAATATTTTATTTACAAAAGGATTCAGCTGCTAAAAATATGTTAGAAAAACTAGCATGGCCAAGCTTATCTCTTCTGTGTGATTTTGAAATCTCCAGACTGAATTTTATTTTCCATATCTTTGTAATAGGTATTTTTCTTTCTAGCTGGATATTGATAAGATTGGTTTCCTGATAGAATTGATCAATGCTGCATCCATGCATTATGCTGGGAAGTTCAAGCAAGGAGACAGCAGGGAGTGAGGGAATTGTGCAGGACACACAGAGGCAGAAGCAGAGTCCTAAGATGCGGTCAGCAATCATAACTGTAGACCAAACCAATATGCTGCTCAACTCCTCATCTAAATAGGGGTCAGGTTGCAAGGAGAAGCTGATGGGGCTGGGTGGATTTGTGTGTGTGAAGCTGGGGAAAAAAGAGCAAGACAGTTGGGTAACAGCTAACAGCAGCTCTTAAGTTCTAGTGCAATCCAGGCCATTAACCAATACCATGTTAAATGAGCTAACATATGAAAACCACTTACAAAAGTGCCTGGGACATGGTCAGTTCTATATAAGTGTTAAGAATTGTTATTATTAGTAGTACTATTGTTATTATTATTATTATTCAGCATTGGGCATGAGGAAAGTAGGAATAAAGTTCTCCAAAAATGTAAGCTAGAATAGGACAAAATGCTAGGCCTATTTTAGTTGATACCTCATCTCTTTATCTTACCTCTGTACCCTGTTTAGTTCTTTCAAAGTACTTACCACAATTTGCAATTATATATTAGTTAGGCTTGGGGGTCTGCTTATGGTTTATAGTCTGCTTCTCCCATTTGCTTTTTAAGTTGTATGATGCCAAGGACTAGATCTGTTTTATTCCCAACCCTTTAGCCGGTATATAGCACAGTGCCTGGAAAAGTGGGCACTCAATACAGAATGATGAGTGACTGTCTGAATGAATGCCAATGAGGTATAGAGCAGCCTTCCTCCAAGGGCAACAACCTCAGTGGGAAAATTAGGAAAAATCTTTGATGCCCAATGTCCCAGATAAAAGGGAAACAGAGTGTCAGGCTGAATTCCCTGGGTGCTTCAATCCTGGACTGCGGAGCAGGACAACGTATAGCCTAAGGACAGGTGGAGCTAGTACCCTGGACATCTAGCACAGGAAGCCTGTTGAGATACCTGGGAAGCAGTGGCAGCACCATCTTCCAAATTCTGCACCAATATCTGGGTGAGTAAGTTTGGGTTCTGTGGATCCCTAGATCAGAAAGGAGGAGGGAGAGATAAGCATTTGCCATGTTCTTTAATCCAACCTTATGGGTAATAAGGCAATTATTATTCAGTGCCTTGGAGGTCCCTGAGGTCTCCTTGTCAATAGATGGGCTGCGGCTAGGAGAGAGGCTAAAACTGACCAGTTTCCTCAAGATCTCCAGACAAACGCTGAGCTACTCTTTCTAATATGCCCTCCTGCATTTTCAATACCAAGTTCAAGCAGCACAGAATTTGCCTTAGCCTATTTCAAACTCCATTGCCTTTGTATGAGAAAATAATTTTGAGCCATAGATTGAACTTCAGTTATACATATATTGAGAGTTTAGGGATGCTAATTATACCCTTTCTGTGACCTGGGTTCTTAATCAGTTGATAAATAACAGCAAGGAACCAACTGAGACATGGAATAATAGCTGCCTTATTACTCATAAGGTTGGTTTAAAGAACATGGCAGGTCCTCATCTGCCCCTCCCTCCTTCTGATCTCAGGATCCACAGACCCCTAACTTACCCACCCAGTGGAGAATTTGAAAGATGGTGAACCTGATGACCCAGACTTCACTCAGTCTTGTTTCCACAGGAACACAAAAAGGACAATTTCCAACTACCCATTGTACAGACTTTTCCTCAGCCTTTCTTGCAAGGGAGAAAAACAGCCTTGTCTGAGTTTCAATGCAATAGATCCAGCAATTAGCCCTACTTCGTTCCTTGGGAGAAAAGGACAAGGGAGTATAGAGTGAGAGATCAGAAGGAAATCCTTGGACATTTCCTTTTTCTGATGATGGGCATGGACATTCTCTCATGAATATATGAGGAGAGGAAACCAACAGCTCTTCTCTAGGCTATTCTACACACACAGACACACACACATTTGTTCTGGTGAATGTTAGCTGCTGTTTTGACATCTATGGCAGGCTGTATTTTCCAAAATGGCTGCAACAATAACCCCCATCCTACAGGCTCATTTAGAACTTGACATTACTTCTTCAAGAAATGGGGTCTATGTCTCCTCTTTTAATTTGATTAGGCCTTTGACTACTTCAACCAATAGAGTATGGCAGAAGTGACATTTTGACCTCCAAAGCTAGACCATAAAAATGTCATGAACTTCTATCTTATTCTTTTGAGACACTCTCTCTTGAAATCCCAAGAGCAAAGCTCAAGAAGCTCCTGGAGAGGACATGCGGAGAGGAACTGAGTTCCCTGACCCACAGCCCTGGCTGAATTCCCACCTAACAGACAACGTCAACTTGCCTGTCATATGAGTGGGTCATCTTGAAAGGGTGCCATTTAGTCCCCCATCAAGATGCCCCAGGTGATTTTACATGAGGCAGAGGTGAGCCATCCCTGCCAAGCTCTGCCCAAATTTCAGATTTGTGAGCAAAATGAATGATTGTTACTGTTTTTGGTTATTACATTTTGGGTGTTTTGTTATGCAGCAGTAGATAACTGTTACAACATCTAATCAATATAAATCTTAAAGACAGGAACACCAAAGATAAGCTGTGAAAATTAGGGTGAGTCATCTTATGAAACAACATTAATGAATTTGCATAGGGAAGAATACTTTTTCTTTTCATAAAGCAGACCAACCACAGTGCTTCCCCCAAGTTTCAATAATAAAAGAAAGGTGGGAGAAACTGCTGCAATTAGCTTCTTTACCTTGGAACTTTGCAAAAAGAATTTCTCTATGCTAGGGATAATAAGTGAGGTGCAGAATGTCAGACATGAGCTTAAAACAATTTTTTCAGAGTGCCACAGTGGGAAATAAAACCACCTTCTTCAAACACCTCACTCTTAGTCACCAAATCCTACCCGGACAATTGATTCAAAAGACTAGCTGTAATTTTCAACTTGTGGGACTTCTTCTGAAAGGTCTACAGCCTCACTCCTGGATGATCATTTGTACATCTCTCTCCTTTGCTTTTCAAATGGCCTTTTAGAGTCATAAAGGCTTTTGACAGATCAAAAGAGTCACAGAAATAGACTGTGAAAGCACCTCCAGGGTAGAATTGGAAATAATGTTGTGAATGATTAGAATGAGGATGAGTCCAGTGATCTACTGGGAATTCTAGGAGCATCCCAGGTACAGCCCCCTGCATAGACGAGAGTTGAGGAGTCTTAGAAAAGTCAAGAAGAGAAGAATAGTCCACATTTAGGAGCAAAAGCTCCTCTGCATCACATTTTAACCACTGTGAGGCTTGTCATCATAATTTTGTCTCAGTGAGAACTGAGCTGAGAACTCCCTGTGCCAATTCTTCCCACTTAAATCATCTTTTAAAATATCTCATTTTTATTCAGATCATTAGTCAGGTATAATGTCAAAATTCTTCTCCTTAATAAATATCAACAGAAAAGGTTTTTCCGTGTGTGTGCATGGGTGTGTGTGGGGGTCTGTCTATGTGTCTGTGTGTTCTGCTCTGGGTTGAAATTTCTTGGTAAACTTTCAAATTTAAGTATAACAAACACATAGAAAAGTGTATCTAAAGAACATATGGAAGTTCGTAGAAGAACACACCCATATAACCACAACTGAGATTTTTTAAAAGTAGCATTTCCAGTACCCTGAAAACATCCTTCATGCCACCTCTAAATTATACTCAATATATTACCCCACAGGGTAATCAATATTATGATTCCATTGAAGGTTAGAATTTTATTCCCAATACTATTCTCTTTGTGAAACATTTTTTGTGCACTACATGTTTTATTTTGCTCAGGATTACACTGAACCCTTGGTTTACCTTCTCTCTCTTCCTAATTTCTTTTCTTTATTCCCAGTTCATGGGATGCCATCCTTAGATTAGCAATGGAATTCAATGGCAAATGAGCTGGTGAGCAGAGATAAATAATTAAATTTCAGGGCTTGAAGGGAACTTAGAGATAGATCGTCTAGTTCAAATACAATTTCTCTCAATTTATAGAAGAGAAATCTGTGACCCAGGGAGAAGAATTGGGTTACCTTTGATCATACAACTAGTAAATGGAAGTTCAGGTCTATGTGTCTCTCTCTGCAATACAACAATGCCTCCATAACACTCTTCCAACACGTGTTTCTAAGGAGGAGGAGAAAAACCAACTACAGTAACTTACGTTAAGCTGGTCCATTATCCTATGAGAGGAAAGCAGACCACTCATACTTTCTCAGTGGAGTTGAAGCCTTTCCCTTTATGAGTCTCTTTGAAACATTTTACCATATCAGAACAGTTTTTGAGCAGTGTGTCAGAGTTTACCCTTCTCTTTCATACACTTACTCTCTCATTAATTTAAACTTCATTCACTTACCAAATATCTGTCGCGTATCTATTATGTGTCAAGTATAGATGTGAAAAAACAGCAGGGGATAAAAGGGACAAACATCCTTGTCCTCATGCAGCTTACATTCCAACAGGGTAGACAGTCAAGAAATAAGACAAATAAGAAAACACATTGTGTGTTAGGTGATGATTGGTGTTATAGAAAAAACAAAGCAGAGGAGTGAATGCTGGGGGTAAAGGTGAGGTGAGACATTCTTTTGAAATAGGTGAGTAAATGTCACACTGAGATGGCATATAATTCAATTCCTGAAGGAAGTGAAGGAGTAAACTGAACCATGCAGATATCTGGGGGAAAAGCATTCTAGGCAGAGGAAACAGCAAATGTAAAGGCCCTGAGGTGGGACTATGTTCAATGTGTTCTAGGAACAGCAAAGAGGCCAGTTTGGCTATTAGAGAGGGGGCAATGGGGAGAGCAGTAGGAAAGGAGGAAAGAGAGGTGACAGGGAGCCAGATTGTACTGACCTTTGTGTGCCACCAGAAGAACTTATTCTTCTCCTCTGAGAACAATGGGGAATGATTGAGGGTTTGAGCCAAAGAATGGCATCATATGACCAATGACTAAATAGGATCACTCTTGTAGTTTTGTTGAAAATAGTTTTGGGGAAGGTGAGGTGAAAGCAGGGATTCTTGTTAACAGGTTATTGCAATAACTAGAGGTAAAAATCTTGGGGCCAGTGTGATGACAATGGAGGTAGTGAGAAGTGGTTGGATTTGGGATACATTTTGAAGGTAGGATCAAGAGAATTTGGTTACCATAAACATGAGTAAATTTAAATGTGGTGGTTTAAAAAAGTCAGCTGGAAATCCTTTGCTACACCACTCGTCTTGAGGGTCTACATCTCCTCTCCTTGTGCTCAGTGTGATCCAAGTGAGCGTATGGCTGTTTAGACCAATAGAGTAATAGCAGTCATATTAGGTGACCTCTGAGGCTAAGTCATAAAGGTCACTCATTTTCTTCTCAGTCTTTGGAATGCCTGCGTCATTCTCAAAACCCAGATTTCATGCTGTAAGAAATCCAAGCAAAATGACAGGTCAAGGTATAGGTCCTCCACTTGATAGTCCCAGTTGAGTCCAGTTTTTGTGTGATTCCAGCCCAAGCAGCAAGCATGAGAGTAAAGAAGCTTCCAGATTATTCCAGCCCTGAGCCGTTTAAGTCATCTTAGCTAAGTCCTCAGACATCAGGGAGAAAAGACAAGCGATTCCATCATGCCCTTCTGAATTTAGCACCCACAGAATCTATTAGCATAACGAAATGTTTGTGGTTTAAGTCATTAAGTTTAGCATGTTTGTTACACAGCAATAGATAACTAAAACACAGACTCCAAGTAGGGGTACACCTGATTACATCGACATAGAAAACCTACTGGGCAGCTGTCCAAAGTTTAGGGACAGAAATTGTGCCATTATTATCCATGTGTAAGTGCACTAGCAGTAGGAAATAGCCCTGGTTCACTGTCTCCCACTTAACGAATAATAAACCCCTTGCTAACTACTCAAAAAGCCAGATTGAACAGATGCACTCAGCAATCTGGTTCTAACCTTTATTAGCATTAATTACAGTCATTTTCTTTTTATTGGTTTTGTTTTTATTAATATCTCCTCAAACAAGCCAATAAAAAAGAAAGAAAGAAGGAAAAGGACAAATACCTTCATACATGGGCAATATTCCCCAGACTCAACGAGCCAGTCAAGCTTAGGCATGTCTCAAGACAGGCATGACCTACTCTCCACATATCCAGCACTTGGGCCAGAAACTGGGAGGGACCAAGGATTCACATCAATATGAGAAGGAAAGGACTTCATGTGGGATCTCAACATTGTCTACCAGACTCTGTCACATTTTGGGGTCATGATTCTTGGCTTTGACCAATAGAGTAATAGAAGTGATATGAGGCTATTAGGCTAGGCCATAAAAGCCATTCATTTTCTCACTGACCTGTGGAAGCAAGCCACTCACCAACTTCTTTGTATCTAGTTCCTAATGCTGAAAGAAAAGAAAAACTGGCCGGGTGTGGTGGCTCACGCCTGTAATCCCAGCACCTTGGGAGGCCTAGGTGGGAGGATCACAAGGTCAGGAGATCGAGACCATCCTGGCTAACATGGTGAAACCCCATATATACTAAAAATATTTTAAAAATTAGCCAGGTGTGGTGACGGGTGCCTGTAGTCCCAGCTACTCAGGAGGCTGAGGCAGGAGAACGGCGTGAACCCGGGAGGCGGAGCTTTCTGTGAGCCTAGATTGTGCCACTGCACTCCAGCCTGGGCGACAGACCGAGACTCCGTCTCAAAAAAAAAAAAGGAAAAGAAAAGAAAACTGTACTGAGTGGTGGCAATCAGCTTTATCTTATATTCTCAGGACCTAAAAGAAGACACCAGACAATAGTTCTGCTAGACATAGAATATATTGGTTCTCTTTTTCTAGACACTTTGTAGTTTGGTGGTTACAGAAAGCCATGTTTTGATTCATCCATCCATCATCCAAGAGATGCTCGGATCAAGAAACTATGTTAGACCCTTTGGTAAAAGGCAAGAAACACAGAGATGAAGATAGGACGTGACTCATTTTTCAAGGCTCATCCTAAATACCACTCTCCTTCATTAAAGTTGTAGTAACAATGCTGCATGCTCACCCAACTCATTTTATTTTTCACCTGAGCTCTCAGGAAAACTTTCCAACTTCCTGTACAGCTAAATTTGGGTCATGTAACTAAGTTCTGGCCAATGGAAAATCTGGCAAATGTGATGTCTGCATATCCAGCCTGGCCATAAATCCTCTGGGCAGTGTTCCTTCTGTGGTAACCTTAGAGGCCATGTGTTGAAGGTGGTGAGCTCATGCAAAGCTGAGTCCCTGAATGACCCTATGGAGCAAACTGTCCTTCTGGCCACATTGACTGTGGCAGGGTCAGACAGCTTTTTATTTTTTGAAGCCACTAAGATCTAAGTTGTTTATTACATTATTCACTTCCTCTCCCCGACCTTTACCAAGACTAATACTAAAATTTCTTTAATTGGCACACTATTCAAGGTCCACTCAAAAGATAGAATTCATGCCAGATTTTCTTTTAATTGTGGTAAAATACAAATAAAATTTACCATTTTAAGCATACAGTTCAGTAATATTGAGTCTATTCACATTGTTGCACAACCAATCTGCAGAACCTTTTCACTTGCAAAACTGAAATATATACCTATTAAGCAACAACTTTCCATTTTCCCCTGCCTCAGCCTCTGGAAACACCATTCTACTTTCTGTCTCTGAGTTTGACTACTCAAGATTCCTATAAGTGGAATTATGCAGTATTTGTCTTTTTGTGACTAGTTTATTTCATAGCATAATGTCCTGAAGATTCATTCATGTGGTAGCATTTGTCAGAATTTCCTCCCTTTTTAAGGCCAATTAATATCCCATTGTAGGTATATACCACGTTTTGTTTATTTGTCTAATAATGGACGCTTGGTAGCTTTTACCTCTTGGCTATTGTGAGCCCTACTATCAATATGGCTGTACAAATATCTCTTTGAGATCCTCTCTTTCAATTCTTTTGGCTATACACCCAGAAGTGGAATTGCTAGATCATATGATAACTCTATTTTTAGTTTTTTGAGGAATCATCATACTGTTTCCTACAGTGGCTGCCATTTTACATTCCCACCAACAGTGCAAAAGGATCCAATTTCTCCACATTCTTGCCAAGATCACACTAGTTATTTTGAACACAGAATTTAATATACAGAATTGTTAACTAGGTAACTGAAAGAGTAAAAAGGGAATACTAAGGTTTCAAGATCATAGCAAATGTGGGAGGCAGCTACCACCCCTAGGGCTGAGAGAACAAAGGGAAAAGGTTGGAATTATTAAAACGTAGAGACTTAGGGGAGAATCCTGTCGGCTGGGGTCCAGAGCTCTGAGGAATGGACACAAGCTGGTGCAGGTATCTCTGAGAGGTAACAATGAGGCTGGTTCTGTGATGTTGGAGAGACTGCAAACGGGATTCAGCTGCTGCTACAGAAACGAACTACCATTGTCAAAATGTCACTACCAAGGTGAAGAAGACTTGCTAGGGCAATGCTCACAGGAACAGAAAGCAAACCAGTGAAGCAAATCCCTTTTTTCTTTTCCACCCTTGCAGTCAGTCTCTAGTGCCCACTATTGGCAGAGCCTACAAGGGAGCAGTTCAAAAGCAAAAATGAAGTTTGCAGAGTCCCAGTCTTAGCATTAGCAAGTGGAGTGTGGAAGGGTAGGTTGGAGCTAAGAGGCAATAACTTAATAGCTGGCACACCACACCAGGGAGTACTTCTCTCTGTACAGCACTCTCAGCACTTTGCCTGCTTTCTTTTGTGGCACACATCACTTTCTACCTTAAATCAAAGTTTTTTGGATATTCCTTAACTCTGACTCAAATATAAATTCCTTAAAGAGCTAGACTTAGGGCTGACTAATCTCTGTATATCTTCCTCATGTTCCCCAAAGCTTGGCACAATTGATGTACATAGTTTGTGTGCAATAATTTTGTCAAATGAATGAATTTGATCCGAAGTGAACGAAGGGTAGTGTTTATAAGGAAGTAGGAAAGAACACTGAGGAAGTCCAACTATACTGAAAGTTGCCGCTAATTTGTGGATTAAATAGAATTTGGACTAAGCCTAAAAAATTGCTTGTGAAAAGTACGGTCACACCAACTTTGCAGAGATGCTCTGAGATTTGACTGAAGGTGTGAGAAAAGCTTGCAATTATTTTGGTATTGGTATTTGGTATTGGCTATAAATTCTGGCAATTGGAGAGGTGAAGAGTGGGAAAATGGGGCCTCTCTTTCACAGGCAAACCTGGTCTCCCCAGAATGTCTTCATACCCTATGCAGAATATTCTAGACCAATTCTGATTCTCTATTCAATAAGATCTTGGAGAGTTGATGGTCCAGTTTTTGTTTCTGCATAGCTAATTATTCCCAGACTTGGTGGCATACCACAACAACTGTTTTATCAAGTTCATGAGTTATGTGGGTCAGGAATTTAGGAAGAAAACAGTAGAAATGGCTTTGCTTGAGGATGTCTGGAGTCTGCACTGGGAAGATTCTATGGGTGGGGGAGACTTCATGGGTGGGAGCTAAAGTAATCTGGGGTCGTCTTCACAGACATATCTGGTGATTGCTGCTGACTATCTACTGGGACCACAGGTAGGGGCTACTGACTGAACTACCTACCTGTGGCCTCTCCATGTGACTTGGGCTTCCTCCCAACATGGCAGCCTCAGAAGATTCAGACTTCTTATGTGGGGGCTCAGGAGTCCACAGCAAGTGATGATAGTCTGGGAGCTATTATGTCCTAGCCTCAGAAGTCATGCAGTGCCACTTACACTTCATCCTCTTGGTTACAACTGAGTCACACTTACTCATATTTAAGGGGAGGACTTAATGAATAACAATATGATCAATTGAAGAAAATCATGTGGGATGGGAAGCATTGTTATGGCCATCTTAAGAGAAGATTTATTGCTATTAAATCTGTTCTCCATATTTTCCAAATGAGGATGCTGAGGTCGAGAGAACTTGGGAAGTAGCTTGCAAGGGTCCTTATGGGCTACCACAACAAAGTACCACAAACTGAGTGATTTAAAACAACAGAATTTTGTTGTCTCATTGTTCTGAAAGGCTAGACATTTAAAAGGTGTCAGCAGAGTAACTCTAGGGAAAAAGTCTTTCCTTGCCTCTTCTGAGCTTCTGGCAGTTCTCAGCAATCCTCAGAGTTGCTTGTATTAATAGATGCATGACTCCATTCTCTGCCTAGCATGCTTTTTGTGTGTCACCACATATCTTACCTCTTTGTATATGTGTCTTCCAGATTTCCCCTTTATCTAAGGGCATCAGTCATACAAGACTACAGAGCATCCTAATGACCTTATTTTAACTTGATTACTTCTATAAAGACCCTATTTCCAAATTAGGTCACATTCTGAGGTACTGGGCATTCAGACTTCAATATGTCCCCCCCCCCTTTTTTTTTTTTTTTTTTTTTGGTGAAGGTACAGTGTTCAGTTCATAGTGCCACCCTTTATGAAACCCATGGGACAAGGAGAACTTAGAGATTTATCTTAGGTAAGGCTGAGAGCCACAAGCAGCAGCTATGCCGAGGAAATTTCTCTGCCAGATAAACTTGGGCCAACACTCTGAAGGTGTTTCAAAGAGAAAAAGAGACTGGGATTGTTTGAACACACTGGCTTTATGTTAATGAAATATTTATGACTGGGCCAAAATAAATGCTGGACCGTGAGTACCATCAGAGAGATCTGAGTAATTCCAGTGAGAGATCAGATGCTGGAGCCAATTCTCCCTCTTCCATAGCTAGAGGGTAATGATTAAACTGCAGAGGCAATTCAGGTTGAGTAGAGCCAGCCTGGCTGACATATGCTTAACTGACAAGTGTTTGGGGCCGGTAGAGGAGATGGATAAAGGAGAGGCTGTTCTCTTATCCCTGGCTTTGAATTTTGAAAGGTAGCTTTCTTTCTATCCAAACAGTGATATGAGGCAGATAATATAAAGATAGTTAAGGCCTGTAAAACTTTAACAATACTAAAAGAGCCCTGGATTTGTTACAGGAAAGGGGTCCTAATCCAGACCCCAAGAGAGGGTTCTTGGATCTCGTGCAAGAAAGAATTCGGGGTGAGTCCATTGACTAAAGTGAAAGTAAGTTTATTAAGAAAGTAAAGGAATAAAAGAATAGCTACTCCATAGAGCAGTCCTGAAGGCTGCTGGTTACCCATTTTTATAGTTATTTCTTGATGATATGCTAAACGAGGGGTGGATTATTCATGCATCCCTTTTTTAGACCATATAGGGTAACCTCCTGACATTGCCATGGCATTTGTAAACTGTTATGGCGCTGGTGGGAGTGTAGTAGTGAGGACAACCCGAGGTCACTCTTGTGACTATCCTGGTTTTGATGGGTTAGAGTTGGCTTCTTTACTGCAATCTGTTTTATCAGCAAGGTCTTTATGACCTGTATTTTGTGCCAACCTCCTATCTCATCCTATGACTTAGAATGCCTTAATCATCTGGGAATACAGCTGAGTAGGTCTCAGCCTCATCTTACCTAGCCCCATTCAAGATGGAGTTGCTCTGGTTCACATGCCTCTGACAGATTTGAAGGAAACTGTATTTTTCTTTATCCGTCAGTGTATCCTTTCCTTCAGAATTTGGAGGAATATAAAGTAATTTGTATTACTCACCACCAACAACATCAGAAAAAGCAAGAATTATTACTATTTCTTGAGGGGGTAGCAGAGCCCACACACTGCTGATCAATTTGTATGTACCACCATAACTTTGCTATGGTGTTTTGCTCAATCGCTTTAGTGTTTCCTGCACGCAGACTTCTCATATAGGTTTTACTTTTTAAAACAGCATCCCTTTTGTTGAAGGGCTGCCCTCAGGCTACTGGAAGCTGCATTTCTGGCTGCAAGGGGAACTGAAAGTGCCTGGGAATTTACACAAATGTGGGGCAGCCTTTACCTAATGACTTACAGCTGTGGGAATATAAACACTCATAAGGTGATAGGTAGGGAGCTCTCTGTTCCTTCTCTGTGTTGTTGTCTACACCCTTTTCCTGAGAAAATCAAAGTTAATCTCCATGAGACTTGGCTTAATACCTTATGCTTGCTTGGCTTTCTATCCCTATCTGTCTCAATTTCTCATTCCTTTACTGTTTTTTCCTGATAACATATCCTAACAATTTTCATGCACATTCTGATTTCAGGGTTTGCTTCAGGGGGCTCACCTTAAAGCACCATCTTATCTAATCTTTACAACAACCCAATGAAATAGACAGGATCAACCCCATTTCACAAAAATGGACACTCTCGCCTTGAATGGGCCTGCCCCAAATCAAGTAAGTTAACTGTGCAGATTTTCAAACCAGTCCTCTCTCCTCTATATCCTCAAAGCTACAACCTGTCTTACTTCCTTTTCCACCTCTTAATGGTCTTGGGCTTTCCCAAATTTCTTGACATACGAGGTCTTGGTGTTCCTATTACTTCCTCTTTCTGAACTGGCCAGACCCGGGTTTTTGTTATTACAGTGAATGGATAGAGATGGTCTTCTTCATGCTCCCTTCTCATGGCATAATGTAGTGGATTAAGAAGGGCCCCAAATTCTTTGACACCCCTCCCACTGAAGGCTGGGGTCTATCTACCCTCTCCCTATTTCTTGGATAGTCCATGACAGTTGTGACAAATACTTCATGGTAAATATGATCTGGGACTAGCTTGTAAAAGGACTGGCAGTTTCTGCCTTAGTCTTTTGGAACACAGAGCCTCCATGTAAGAAGAGACTTCCAGGATTGCAGGAAGCCCAAGCTAGCCAGTGGAGAGTTCATATGGCGACAGACATATTTAACCTTTAGAGTTGTCCCAGCTGGGGCTTCAGGCATTATAGGTCAGAGATAAATCACTCCTGCTATGCCTTGTCTAAATTCCTCACCCACAAAATCCATGATTACTTTTCTAAAGTTGTTTTTATGCCACAAAAGTTTATAATAGTTTTGTTATGCATTGACAGATAACTGCAACACTCAGGCATATCAGATCACCCAAAAGTGTTATCAAAACACCAAGGGTTCAGTCTAGGTTTTACTGCTCACCACACAGAAAGCCAATCACTGAGGTGATTAATATTGCCAAGGAAGAAGGCTTTAATCGGGTGCTGCAGGCAAGGAGATGGGAGCTCAGTCTCAAATCCATTTCCCTGACTGGCTAAAATTGGAGGTTTATGTAATGTAACTTTGGGAAGAAATGTTAACTATGTATAAGAAAATGGAAACTTGGGAGCCTAAGGAAGCAATCATTATGAATGAGGGGCCTGGCATTTCATCGTCTGGATACAATGATCCAGTGTGTTTCAGTTCTTTGAAACTTTTTGAGAGGTCTGAGGATCCTTTCCTGAGGAAGGAACTCAGATAAAACAAATATAAGTTTCAAGCTTTAAGACCAGAAGCATCAATTTTTATGTTTATCAAAAAGCAACTGTCTGACTGGGCATGGTGGCTCATGCCTGTAATCCTAGCACTTTGGGAGGCAAAGGTGAACAGATCATTAGGTCAGGAGTTTGAGACCAGCCTGGCCAATATGGTGAAACTCTGTCTCTACTAAAAATACAAAAAAAAAATAGCTGGGTGTGGTGGTATGCACCTGTAGTCCCACCTACTTGGGAGGCTGAGGCAGAAGAATCACTTGAACCTGGGAGGTGGAGGTTGCAGTGAGCTGAGATCATGCCACTGCACTCCAGCTGGGTGACAGAGCGAGACTCTGTCTCAAAAAATAAAAAATAAAAAGAAAAGAAAAAAAAAGCAACTATCAATAGGACTATTCGGTTGGTTTCAAAGGTATTTGGATTAGCATACAGCACCTGTCTACCATCTCTCAACATCCCTCATGCTGTCATTCCACCAGCATCTTAAACTTCCTCACCCTGGTCTTGGAGTTGGAAACAGATGAACTCTTTTTGAGCATCATCCACTCATGACTGCATTTCATTTCTAATTTGGCACTTGATCCAAGGTCTGGGTTTTGCCATTTGGGAGCAACTAGTCATTGGGTAAATGAATGGCTTGGGATCCAGCTTCTTCCCAGAACAGCTAAGGTTTGGCCTTTTTACATTTCAGTTATCCTATAAATTATTTGTAGTTGCTATGGAGCCCTAACACTTTGGAGCATAATGATATGGCATGTTCTTATTTAGTAGGAAAGGCACTACTTAAGCATTTGGTTCTGTCTTAACTTTGCTACTCTGCCACGTTGGGCAAGTCACAACTCTCTGAGCTTCATTTTCTGAACCCTAGAATGAAACGATTGACTTGTGAAGCATGTTATGCCTTCCCTAAGAGAACAATTTGTTTCCAGAGTTGGATTTCTTTGGCACTTTGTATATATTCATATTATAAATTTCATCATATATAGTGTACACATATTTTATTTGTATCTTATAGTACTGATGTCACTGCAGAAAGCACTGTGTAGCTTGCAGGCTTCAGAGCCATTTAGATCTGGGTTTGCCATTTACTAGCTGTATGATCCTGGGTAAATCCAAGTGTTATTTACATGCAAAATGAAAATGAAGATCATCATACCTACCTTGTACAGTTGCATTGAGGATCAAGGACATAATGAAGAAAAGAAATCAGTAGATAAGTAAGCATTCAATAACTCCTTCTGTCCTTATCCTGAAAGCTTTTCATTTATAAATTATTCATTATATTATTTACTTCTTCATACGTTTAAATTGTTCTGAAGCAAAAATTGTAACACCAAAAACAGCTTTAAAATGCTATCAATGACAACATCCAGAGTAAAAGGACATACTCATTTTTTCTGTGAGTTCACTCAAAAGTAAACATGTGCCGTGTCACAGGCAAACATATGCACTACACGCACAACTTCTCCCACTGAATTCCAGCCTGCCAAAAAAGACAAATGTTTCATGCAGACCCAGCAGGCCTCCTCCAGTGTTAGTCTGGGGTCATCTTATCCACCCTCAAAAGCTTTTGAAAAGAGATGTGCAAAAGAAGGAAGTCTCAGTCATTTTCACAGTCTACTCAGTAATCCAAGTCAGTGTGGGCCCAATTTCATTTGGGAGCCATTTGTGTGTCAGTCAGCAAAATAGTGGTCCTGTGTCATCACCAGGAGACCAAGGGGCCTGGAGTCCAGGGCTGGTCCTAAGGATGCTGACCAGCACAGATAACCCCAGCACTTCAGTCCTACTTTGGCTTTGAATCTACCGATCATTAATGCCTCTGAGTTTGGCTCACTGCATCACCGAGAGGCATCCGCCCCTCACTTTCTCCAGGATTAGGAGTGGAAGTGGAGTATCAGAGTCCAAGTCTTACTCATCTCTGATTCTCATCTCTTATAACAAAACCAAGACAGCACTCAATGTACGTTCAATGAGTGAGTGAGTAAATGATACATATGTAAATTAAATCAACTGGATATTGTTTATTCCACCACTTACATGGACCACCACCTCTGACATTGTTATTTAGCACTTTTATACTTTGGGATGGGGAGTGGGGAGAAAATATAATTTATGAACCCCCTACTATCTATACACTGTACATTCGGTCACTTCTTTCTTCTAGCAACTCTACAATGAAGAAGGGGAGTTCAGAAAAATTAAGTAATTCTCCTAAGCTCCCACCGATAATGGGTGGTAATTTCAGGATTCAAACTCCAATTTCCTAGCTCAAAAGTTCACTATCTCTCCACTATACTGTGACATTTCTTCGAATCAGAGGGAGGTGCTGGTGGGCACAGAAAACAAGTAAATAAATAAATGGGTGGGATCTATGACCCTTGAGCTAAACTGTCTATCTGTTGAATGATATCCAGGCCACTTTAGACAGATGGGGACCGCTATTCCCATTACAGATATTCTGGAATAGGAACAACTCCACAAAACTTAACTAGTCAGCCTTTGCATTCCTGGCACCACCCGAGACAGATAAATCAGCCCTCAAGTTGGCTCTCAAGGAACTTCTCAGAAAAGCTTCCTTGACCTCTCTTTTAAGGAAATTATTAAAAATGAATCTGCGCAACATTGTTTTTTTTTTCCCCAGCGTCAGCATCAGAAAAGCAGTAAGTGCCAAAAGAAAGTGAACCTTATTTGAGATTTCTAATTCATATCAGAGGAATATGCAGACAAAGAGATGGCTATCATACCATGGAACAACAGTTAGAAGGCTGAAATTCCTAAAATTAGTGTCAGATGCTGGTGACGCACACCTCTGTGAGGCCCCAGACTGCTGACCCGCACGTACCTCTCTGTCATTTCTTCTTAGCATCATCCTCTGGCAGGTCGAAGCTCTCACCGACCAGATCCCAGCAGACTTCTGCCTGGAAGGAGTTTTAAGACCCTTAGTTGCTAAATGCAAGCCCCTGAAAGAACAACACTGGAATGTCAGCAACCCTTACTGGCCCCAAACCACTTCCTTTCTCACCTGAGAAGGTTTGAAAAAAAATCACAAGAAATATGTGCTGGAGTCAGAAACAATGTGAACTCTCCATCCTGAGGGCATTTTTTTCCCCAAGCCGATTTTATTTACTAGAGAGGAGACATAAAGATGTGAGGTTTCTGGTTTTGATGAAAATAATATGAGAGCAAAAAAAGGACTCAGGAATTCAATTTTTATCTGGTTTTGGACATGTCCCTGCCTCTCTGCTTCATTTCTCATGCCTGGCTTCTTATACTTACCCAAATAACATCTGGGTTGATATTTAATTTTTATCCAGAATTAGTTGAGATTCCCAAAAGGACTACAAATGCATAATGTATTTCTTAGACCTTCATGTGTACCTCCTTTTTCAAATGATTGAACAGGAACGTTTCTATAATTTCTAAGGGGCATAAGGGTGGAGGCATCACATAAACCCTTCAGCTCAGCCTTACTCATTCCTAGAAGTTCCAGACTATTTGTAATCATGCACAGATGCCGCCCGACAGAAAACACCATGTTCTCGACTGGGACGTCATTCACGTGGTTCCCGAGTGTAATACATTCCATTTCTGTACCTATTTTCCCAAAACTATATAGAAGGTTGGTGATATGATGGAGGAATAAAGGGACTAAGTATCTCATGTTCACTGATATGATAATGGGACTTCCCATTGTACTTTTGATGTACAGAATTACAGATTTTTGCTGGGTGCCGTGACTCAGGCCTGTAATCCCAGCTCTTTGAGAGGCCGAGGTGGGAGTATTGCTTGAGCCCAGGAGTTCAAGACCAACCTGGGAAACATATTGAGACCTCATTTCTACAAAAAATAAAAAATTAGCCAGGCCTGGTGCACCCTGTAGTCCCAGCTACTTGGGAGGCTGAAGTGGGAGGATCCCTTGAGCACAGGAGATCAAAACTACAGTGAGCTGTGTTCACCCCACTGCACTCCAGCCTGTGTGGAGAGGCTGGACCCTGTCTCAGAGCGAGACCCTGTTTCAAAAATAAAAAATAAAATAAAATAAAAATGAGTTACGGATTTTACAGGCAGACATTCATGTTCACCTGGTCATTGCCATCACTGACACAATCTAATGAAAGAAGTAGAGAGGAAGGAATTTTGCACATGTTCATCCACCTCTTTCCTCAAATCAGGAGTCACTCAGAGGGAAGGAGAAGAGTAGCAGGCCCCACTCGCTTGTCTCAGTATCTGTGATTGCTGATGCACTATTTCTCAAGTGTTCAGAAACTGTGAGTTGAGATATGTAGAGACAAGCTTCCCATGCAAAATCCAGGTTGCTGGTGGTGAAAAGCACAGTAGACTTATAAGATATGGGAGATTTTAATTCTGGTGCTGGCTGTTCCCAAAACTTGCTGAATAATCAGGGGTAAATTATTCAAGTGCTTGGCTTTCACAAAGGTAAAATAAGCATAGTGAGCATAATGCTATCTCTAACTGCAAAACCAGAGAAATAGGCTGGAGCCAGATTATGAGAGAAAATGTGTATTACTGAGAATTCTGAATTCTGTAAATGGAGAAGGGAGATGTTATCATGTTCCATTGGCATAAGCAAACCTCATCCTGGCTCTCATGGACATGACTCAACAAAGGCATCCTTCTTTTTCCTCAGCTACTGTGTAGCCTGAAAACCATATTGCCTCCTCCATAGTACCTCCATAAATGGAATGATGGCACAACTTAAGATCCAGTCTAGAAACTTTGCAAGTCAGAGACAATGATGAAGTATCATAGGCTGCCAGCAACGTTCTCCAGATCTGGTCCTGGAAGACTTACAATAAAAGGTAAATATATACGATTGAAACAATTGATGATAATGTGATGATAACGGAAGAAATGAGAAATGACTTAAGCTACAAGGCCCCAAAATTTCACGTGAGGAAGATCCATACTTCTCATTTTACAAAAACTTATGCATAACTATGACAGATACTTCTCTGTGTTCCCCAAAGCCTGTTTTCTTTCTCTCCTGGAATTTCCAGGCTCCCTTACTGTTTGATTTGTCTATGGACATAATCCATAGACAAAGCGGAATGGGGGCAGGAGTGATGTATGTCACTTCCATGACTGGTCCTTATAACCTTCTATAAACATTTTGCCATGTTCTTCCCTCTGTGTCATTGGAGAGGATTTCATTGACTTAGAGGAGTTCATAGACTCAAGATGGAAGAAACCTGGGTTCTTGTAGGTTCATGCAGAAGGCTACCCAGCTAACATCTGCATTGGTTTATGATGTAAGTAATAAGTACACTTTTAATTTGTTGAACCACTGAGGTTTGGGGGTTTATTTGTTACAGTAGTTAGCTGAACTAACACACACAAAAAAACTTCAATATGGATTAAAACATAAAATTATAAATGCTCTAGGACACAATTTACAAGAAAGATTTTAAAATGCAGAGGTAGAAATTTCTAAGTATAAAAGAGAAGTTTAAAAACATGCACTAAATTTGATAAATTTGATCACAATGTAGTATCATTAATTATAGGTACAATGTTGCACAGCAGCTTTCTAGCACTTATTCATCTTGTATAACTGAAACTTTACACCTGATGAACAGCCACACCCCACTTACCCTCCCCCATCCCCTAGCAACCACCATGCTCTAGCCCATTTCTATGAGTTTGGCTATTTTAGATACCTCATATAAGTAGAATCATGTGGTCTTTGTCATTCGTGACTGGCTCATTTTCATTTAGCTTAAGGTCCTCCAGGTTCATCTATGTTGTCATGTATGTCAGACTTCCTTTTTCAAGGCTGGATAATATTGCACTGTATATCTTATGCATATCTATATCTATTTTACATTTTGTTTACCTACTTATCCATCAATGGACATTTAGGTTGTTTCTATCTGGCTTTTGTGAACAATGCTGCAATGAACTTGGGAGTGCAGATATCTCTCAGAGACCAATCACTAATCACTATTCATTTAGATAATAAGCTTTTACATTTGCTTTACAACTATAGGAAGTACAGCTCTGGGTAAACAAAAACTCCCTTTAAAGTTTGAAACAACACTCATATCTGAACTACATATATATTACTACTACTATTGTCCAGGTTATAATGATGATTTAAATTAAAAATTGAAATACAGTCTTTATATGAACTAAAGGATAAAATAATTGAAAATATTACTCATAAGTTGTATGTAATACTATTTTTAAAACATTGAGAATTATAGTCCCATCAAACTCCAATTAGGGCAAAAGGAAGGTCTCCTCTGTAGCAGCAGTTTCTTAAAATAATAATAAAATAAAAGTAATTCCAAAACTGGTTTTTTAAAGAGACAAAAGGAGGCCCCAAGTTGCTCAGTATGGTTCTAGAACTGCACTATTTAACTTGTTTGAAGGTTAATCGCAATCAATTTCTTTTCTAGTCTGAGGGTGTGAAGCTGGTGGGAGTAGTGGTGGGGTTGAATTTAGAGAAGAAGTATAAAGAGAAGGAGAATAAGGTCCTCTTTGCAGAAATTGCCCCTTGGACCCACCAGCAACAATGAATTCAGAGCGGAGAAAGAGATGGCTGAACATAATCTGGTAGTGTGGTAGCACAGATGAGACCTGAGGGGAGGGGAGAGGACTGTTTTCAGTATGAAAGTCCACCTATTGGTGAGGGACCACATTGGGGTTGGCTCTGGGCTTGACGTTCTGTTGGAAAAGCTGCTCATGATATAGTAACTCTTGATTCATCTTCTGGTGAATGAATCATTCCTATAATTTCAGCACTAACTACGCTTGCTCTTTGTGTTCAGAGCTTTCTTCACTCAAGTCTTATTCTCAGGAAGTTATTTCATCCTTAAACTTTTCACAGTTTTCCTCCAGGGTCCAGATTTATGATGGTTCTTTCTCTAGGCTAGTATTCTTCAAAGATGACTACAGTTTTTCATACTCCTTTTGAAAAGGGATAACCCTGCCAAGGAATTCATGGTTTTTTCTGAATTAATGTTAGTAAGCTCTAGGACAAATTGTTTTCTCTTTTTAATAAAAAGCTGGCTCTTGTTTTACCTAAATGTTCTGAACAAAATTGAGACTTGTGAAAAACATGATTCTGAAACCATAGAAGTCAAAGTCCACGCTCAGGTCATAATGCAGTGTGACCGCCACCTTGTACAGCTTTCTAAGGATAACCTGGAAGTAAGGCTTTGAGGAGGTTCACAGACTCTCCATAGCACCAACACCTTCTCCCTACTCCAAAAAAAAAAAAAAATCCACATTCAGTGGCAATTTCTGCAGAGTTTCTGAAGAGCATACTCCATAGTACTTTATCTAGAACACAACCCCCCAAATGGCTCCTGGGACAGACCGTCAGTGGAGCTGACAGACAGGAAGACAAGTACAGTAAATAATGCACTTGCTCCATGACTGTCCAGGGCTCCTTCATCTTGCTCTCTTAAAAAAATCTTTTCAAATAGAAAAGAAAATGTTAAAATAAGGAAAAGTGTACTCCAGAGGCTGAGGCAGGAGGATTGCTTGAGCCTAGGAGGTCAAGACTGCAGTGAACTATGATCATACCACTGCACTGCAGCCTGGGTGATAGAGAGAAACCTTGTCTCTTAAAAAAAATGGAAAAGTAGAACTATCAGTTCATTTACTCACCATCTAGATTCAACCTTGTTTCCATTTTAATCCATTTACCCTATCTACCTTGCTTTCATTATTTAATTTTTTAGGTGAACCATTTCAAACCAGTTCAAAATAGATCATAGACATCCTGACACTTTTAGCATGTGTTTCCAAAAACAAAATAATATTCTGCTATATGACTGTCTACCCTTATGATACTATTGTTACTCACTTTTTAGATGAAGAGAGTGATCAATGCCAGAAAATCTCTTTGAGGTAGGTGAGGAACCAAAGCTTTAACATACTTAACTGTTCTGCCCTGTAGGGTGAGGTGTTGGGTGACCCTGAGATATGAGACATGGGTGAGGAATGGCAGCTCTGAGAAAGCTCACTGAACCGTGGGGCTTACATAAAATTTTTACATTTCTGTAAGGAAAAAAAAAATACACCAGAAAGAAAGTAAAAGGACAAGTGACAAATTGTGAATAAACATACACAATTTATAAAATATAGTTCAAATTTTAGTATTCTCAATATGTACTAAGCTTTCCAAATCAATAAAAAAATGAGCACTTCATCTTTAAGTAGAGAATAATAATTTGGGGGTCATCTTTTGTTTTGCCAGCCTAGTAATGTTTCCCTCTCATTTGTATAATTTTCCTCTGGGAAAATTCCTTTTAGTACCTGATGAAATCGTCAACATCATGGTTCTACTTTTCCTACCTCAAGAAGGGACATGTGAAAAATTAGAATACCTCACCCCTTAGACACACTGATTAATCGAGGCGTTGGCATGTTCCCAATGAGTCCATCTTTTTCAGTTGTTGTAAGCTATTGCATATGGTATAAAATAAAAGGAACACCATCAGCCTCCCACCTCTTCTTTCTGGGAATCACTAGCTGCAAGGATAATGTAAGCCTAGAGTCATTTTTGCTGCTACAAGAGTGATATGGTTTGGCTGTGTCACCACTGAAATCTCATCTTGAATTGCGGCTCCCATAATTCCCTCATGTTGTGGGAGGGACCCAGTGGGAAATAACTGAATCATGGGGACAATTTCCCCATACTATTCTTGCGGTAGTGAATAAGTCTCACGAGATCTGATGGTTTTATAAGGAGAAATCCCTTTCACTTGGCTGTCATTGTCTTCTCTTGTCTGCCACCATGTGAGACATGCCTTTTGCCTTCCACCATGATTGTGAGGCCTCCCCAGCCATGCAGAACTGTGAGTCCATTAAATCTTCTTTTTGTAAATTGTCCAGTCTTGGGTATGTCTTTATCAGCAGTGGATAACAGAAAATGGACTAATACGGTGAGGAAAGTTTAAGAAAAGTAAGAAAAGAGATGAGAGAAAGATTATCTATCCATCTATCTATCTATCTATCTATCTATCTATCTATCTATCTATCTATCTATCTATCATCATTTATCTATTATGTGATTATACAATTTGAAATCCTGCTTCTAGACTTGCCCAAAAGCAGGTACATCTCCAGATCCAATAAATCTTGAGTTTGTTGTGTTTCTGTCACTTGCAATCAAAATGTAGTCTAACATATTTGTTGCTGGAAAATAAATAAGAAAAAAAATTTAATATCCAATGGCCCAAATGCCAATATAGGAACAATCTCACTAGCACAAAAAAAAAGCACAAATTAAAATGAGGTATCTACCAGGTTCAATAACCCAAAGAAAAAGAAAAAAAATGATAAAATGAGGTATGTTTTCAAATGTTATTTTCAAAGAGTAAAAACTAAAAAGGCTGATAAACACTGCAAAAGTACACAAAACATGTATTTGCATAGTGTGGAGTTAATTACCTGAAAAGGTTCCAGAAAGACAATCTGGCAATATGTGTCAAGAATTAAGATGTGTATACCTCTCACTCAATAAGTCCTCTCCAAGGAAGTGAGACTTAGAAAATAATTGGGTGCTTCCTCAGAAATCCTTCTCTTATTTCACTTAGACTTCCTGTTCAATGACAGATGCTATGATTCACCACTTTCCCAAAGTCCCTAGGCTCCCTTGCTATGATCCTTGGTCCAGTGGCTTAGTCTCAACTCACCACCTTCTCCCTGGAAGGGATTCTCAGCATGCTCTGTGGCTGGGCAACCTGAGTTCAGAGTCTGCTCTGCAGAAAATGACTAACAAGCTAGAAGCTTCAGCTTCTTCATCATCTACCTCTCAATACCACAGTTAAGACACACATGTACACACAAATAAAGGGGTCTGTATGGCAATGCAGTTTTGAGTGGGGACCATGGCATCTCACTGCCAGAGTTTGAATCTTGGATCTGACTCTTACTAGATACATGATCTTGGGGAATATACTAACTCCTCTGTGCCTCAGTTTCTTCATCTTAAAAACGAGGACAATAACAACATCTGCCTCATTATTCTGAGGGCAAATGAATACATATGCAAAGCATTCAGCACAGCACTTGGCACAGAGTTCTCTATCAGTACATGTTAATTACTATTACTTCATAGCCACACACTTGTTTGCAGAATTGGAAGGCTCATGTAGCATTATGAAAATTTATGGAGTAACAAGAAACCAAAGTTAAAGTAGCTCAAGTAAAGAAGGCGAAGTGTCGGCTTATTCAACTGGGGAGTCTAAAGGTTGAGCTCACTTTCGTTCTGGTTACATCCAGAATTCAAATGGTGCCACAGGGTGCCAGTTGTCTAAAAATTGGCCTAGTAAATTTTGTAATTACGGTTTATGAATGTATGAGGGAGTTAAACTCAGAGTCAAGAAGTCAGGATTCAAATTCCAACTTTACTACTCATCAATGGTGAATCTGGAGGAGTCAATCTCTGTCTTTGAGAACTTGGAGGAAAATTCCCTACCTGGGTCCTGAGATCCACACCATTATAAGGTCATTTTCAGACAGGAGATAAATTAGCAGACTGTGACTGTCATATAGGAAGGACATGTAGATCCATGTCTGTGCTTGTTCCCACATGATAGGCTGCATAGCTGCTGAAAGAAGACCAGGTATCATCTATAAATCTCCCATGAAATGGCCTTCTTTTGTTTAGATATCATGCTTTCCTGCTCTTTATGTTTCTATGCAAGAACAGGAAGAAACCCACCCTTCCATGTACTGAGGGACTTAAGAGAGTAGTGACTGGATGTCCCCAGGGATTCAACGTGTTTGTTCCTAGTGAAGCAAAGAAAGGGATGGGGGCTTTCACTTCTCAGGAGGTGTCTGGCCAGGTACATATTGACAATAGCCCTGTCACACTGCCCCCCACACTCCTCCTTGTCTTTGAAGAGAGACACAGGTCTGCAATTAAAAACCATTTAGACAGTTGGAAAAACCCACCCTCAGACAAACCTAGAAGCTGTGTGGGTGATTTCTGGCCATTTGACAGGAAAACCTATTGATCAATCTCTAGCCTTCTCTTTTGGGTCCTGAAATTTATGTTGTTAGCATAAAGAATCTGGAGGGAAGAGATGTGTCAAGACCAGCAGGCCCAAATTAACTACTCTAATATTTGGTTTCTGGTCGACAAATAATACCAGCTTATTGCAGAGGTGACACATGTAATATATGGCAAGTTCTTTTTAGACTGTTAAAGGCTATACAATGTGAAAAATTGCTATTGTGCTTGATTACAGGGTATTGTACCTAGAAGGTGACATTTTATTTTTCTAATAATCAGTTTCCAAATTATCTCTAAAAGAGAAAAATAAATGAGTCTATAAATATATATCCTAATGTAATACGTGTGTTTATATATATATATACACACAAACTCACTTAGACTCTTATTTTCTACCATAGAATGTTGTGCTGAAGTGGTTTTGTGTGAATTCTACTAATAAAGTATTTTTTTAAAAGCATGATTCCACTGTGTTGTATGCAATCCTGACAATGGGTATAGAGCCCATCACAGAAATTCAACAACATTTATCCACAAAGCGTGCCAAAAATTAATTTGGAGGATGGGTAAGAAATCACAAAGGGCAAAAGGAAACTGCATGCTTGCACACATTAGGAGTGTTGTCACTGTTAGATCTCTGCCACCTGGCTGATTTCGCACATCTGCTATCTTCCTGTTTATGGTGCTGAGTAACAGGATGTTTAACTTCCTAGCAACAATCTTGCCCTGGCCAGGCATATGGGAGACAAATCATTCTGAGTGTATAGATTAGAGGGAGCAAATGCCCCCCTGTTAACAGGCTTCCAAATCTGTAAGGTTAATAAGTGCACGGCTTTCTTTAAGAAAGTGTTTTACAAGGATAAAATCATTGACACCTTTAGTAATGCAAGCATCTGGGTCAAAACTGACAATGGGACTGGAAAGGCACTCACTCCTTAATTATCAATTAAATGATGCATTTTTTTTTTTGGTTTTTGTTTTCTGTGGTTGTTGTTGTTTTAAGTTTGGGAGACTAGTTGTGAGATGTAAGTGGCAGAAGAGGTTTCAAAGTTTGTCTTGTCTAACTCTGTCATTTAACTCCAGAAAGGAAAAACAACATACCCTAGTTCACATAGCTAGTGACTGAACTTTTTCCAGAACCGGAGGCTTTTGTCCCCTTAATTGGTGACCTATTTACCTCAGAGCAGCCTGTCTAATACCAGCAAGTGATGAACATCCAAGCCTTTATCTTTTGCCTTGCGGGTTTTCTCTGCTGGATTTTGATGTCCTCCCTGGCACCCTTCTGGCCACAGGCCCACAATGTCATGCTTATATGTGTTCAGATAAGCATGCTGATTTTAATACAAGCATAAGCACATGTAGCAATTTTAAAGCTGATTTGACTAATTTATGTCATTGTTCCACTTCATTAAAGTGAATCACCAGAAGTGAATACTTAGGCACTTATGCACACTTGTTGCAATGAATCCTCTTCACACTTATCCTCTGTCCCATGGAACTGGAGAGAATGTTCATGACAGCACAGTTACTCTAAGAGTTTTGTGCATTTTCCCCTATTTAATATTTAGCCAAATATCTTTTTAATTTGTGTCTTTTCTGAGTGTTTTATCCTTTAGTTTTATCTTTTGGGTCTTTCCTTTGCCATGGGCTGGTCACCAAGGCAGCTGGTATGTCCAGTAGGTGAAGGGAACAGATTGTGAAGGAGTGAGTAGAGGGACCTTTGGAGAGAAATAGTATTATTTTCAGGATTGAATCTAAGGCATGAGACTTAATTTATAAATTGTCTTTCTGTTACCTACCTAAAGGAATATGTTGTATATGTAGGACACATTGTATGTTTTCAAGATTTCTTGAATCAAAGAATGAAAAAATATATAGGCATACCTCTTTTTACTACACTTCACTTTATTGTGCTTTGCAGATACTACACGTTTTACTAATTGGAGGTTCTTGGCAATCCTGCATGAAGCGAGTCTATTGGTGCCATTATTCCAATAGTGTGTGCTCACTTTGGGTTTCTGTGTTGCATGTTGGTAATTCTCACAATATTTCTAACTTTCTCATTATTATTATACCTGTTTTGGTCGTTTGTGATCAGTGATCTTTAATGTTACTATTGTCATTGTTTTGGGGCACAACAAACCACACCCAGATAAGACAGCACATTTAATGAATAAATGTTCCGCCTATTTGAACTGCCCCACCAGCCAGACATTCCCCCATCTATCTCCCTCTCCTTGGGTCTCCCTATCCCCTGAGGCACTACAATATCGAAATGAGACCAATTAATAACCCTACAATGGCCTCTAAGTGTTCAAGTGAAAGGAAGAGCTGCACATCTCTCACTTTAAATCAAAAACTAGGAACAATGAAGCTTAGTGAGGAAGGCATGTCAAAAACCAAGACGGGCCAAAAGCTAGTCCTCTTGCACTAAACAGCTAGTCAAGTTGTGAATGCAAAGGAAAAGTTATTGAAGAAAATTAAAAGTGTCACTCAAGTAAGCACGCACATGATAAAAAAGGAAAACAGCCTTATTGCTGATAGGCAGAAAGTTTTAGTGGTCTGGATAAAAGATCAAACCAGTAACTCTATTTCTTTAAGCCAAATCATAATCCAGAGCAAGGTCCTAACTCTTTTCAATTCTAGGAAGCCGAGAGAGGTGAGGAAGCTGCAGAGGACAGTTTGAAGCTAGCAGGAGTTGGTTAATAAATTTAAAGAAAGAAGTTGTCTCTGTAACATAAAAGTGCGAAGTGAAGCAGCAAGTGCAGATGTGAAGCTGCAGTAAGTTATCCAGAAGACCTAGTTAACATAATTGATGAAGATGGCTACACTAAACAGATTTTCCATGTTGCCAAAATGCCTTCTATTGGAAGAAGATGCCATCCTGTACTTTCATAGCTAGAGAGATGTCAGTGTCCGGCTTTGAAGCCTCAAAGGGCAGGCTGACTCTCTTCTTAGGGGCTAATGCAGCTGGTGACTTTAAGTGGAAGCAAATGCTGAAAAACAAAGTGAAAGCAAATACCGTTCTGAAAACCCTAAGGCCCTTGAGAATTCTACCTGTGCGCTATCAATGGGACAACGAAGCCTGGATGACAGCACATATGTTTAAAATACGGGTTACTGAACATTTTTTTCCATTATACTTCAAGTTCTGGGAAATGTGCAGAACGGGCAGATTTGTTACGTAGGTATACATGTGACATGGTGGTTTGCTGCACCCATCAATCTGTCATCTATTAGGTATTTCTCCTAATGTTATCCCTCCCCTTGCCCCTAACCCCCTGACAGGCCCAGTGGGTGATGTTCCCCTCCCTGTGCCCATATGTTCTCATTGTTCAACTCCCACCTATGAGTGAGAACATGTGGTGTTTTGTTTTCTGTTACTGTGTTAGTTTGCTGAGAATGATGGTTTACAGCTTCATTCATGTCCCTGCAAAGGACATGAACTCATCCTTTTTTATGGCTGCATAGTATTCCATGGAGTATATGTGCCACATTTTCTTTATCCATTCTATCATTGATGGGCATTTGGGTTGGCTCCAAGTCTTTGCTGTTGTGAACAGTGCTGCAGTAAACATACGTGTGCATGTATCTTTATGGTAGAATGATTTATAATCCTTTGGATATATACCCAGTAATGGGTTTGCGGGGTCATATGGTATTTCTGGTTCTAGATCCTTGAGGAATCACCACACTGTCTTCTACAATAGTTGAACTAATTTACACTCCCACCAACAGTGTAAAAGCATTCCTATTTCTCCAAATCCTCTCCAGCATCTGTTGTTTCCCGACTTTTTAATGATCGCCATTCTAACTGGCGTGAAATGCTATCTCATTGTGGTTTTGATTTGCATTTCTCTAATGACCAGTGATGATGAGCTTTTTTTCAGGAAGAATCAATATCATTGGCCACATAAATGTCTCCTTTTGAAAAGTGTCTATTCATATCCTTTGCTCACTTTTTGATGGGATTGTTTGGGTTTTTTTTGCTGTAAATTTGTTTAAGTTCCTTGTAGATTCTGGATATTAGCCCTTTGTCAGATTGATAGATCGCAAAAATTTTCTCCCATTCTGTAGGTTGCCTGTTCACTCTGATGGTAGTTTCTTTTGCTGTGCAGAAGCTCTTTAGTTTAATTAGATCCCA
>NW_012101876.1:6998821-7000996 GCF_000951045.1 Mandrillus leucophaeus | reverse complement strand
TCCTCTCTTATTTCCTTGAGCAGTGGTTGGTAGTTCTCCTTGAAGAGGTCCTTCACATTCCTTGTAAGTTGGATTCCTAGGTATTGTATTCTCATTGTAGCAATTGTGAACGGGAGTCTGCTCATGATTTGGCTCTCTGTTTGTCTATTGTTGGTGTATAGGAATGCTGTGATTTTTGCACATTGATTTTGTATCCTGAGACTTTGCTGAAGTTGCTTTATAGCTTAAGGAGATTTTGGGCTGAGATAATGGGGCTTTCTAAATATACAATCGTGTCATCTGCAAACAGAGATAATTTGACTCCCTCTCTTCCTATTTGAATATGCTTTATTTCTTTGTCTTGCCTGATTGCCCTGGCCAGAACTTTCAATACTATATTGAATAGGAGTGGTAAGAGAGGGCATCCTTGTCTTGTGCCAGTTTTCAAAGGGAATGCTTCCAGCTTTTGCCCATTCAGTATGATATTGGCTGTGGGTTTGTCATAAATAGCCCTTATTGTTTCAAGATATGTCCCATCAGTACCTAGTTCATTGAGTGTTTCTAGCGTGAAGAGGTGTTGAATTTTATCGAAGGCCTTTTCTGCATCTATTGAGATAATCATGTGGTTTTTGTCCTTGGTTCTGTTTATGTGATGGATTTGATTTGTGTATGTTGAACCAGCCTTGCATCCCAGGGATGAAGCCGACTTGATCATGGTGGATAAGCGTTTTAGTGCACTGCTGAATTCAGTTTGCCAGTATTTTATTGAGGATTTTCACATCAATGTTTATCAGGGATATTGGCCGGAAATTTTTTGCTGTTGTCGTGTCTCTGCCAGGTTTTGGTAACAGGATGATGCTGACCTCATAAAATGAGTTAGGGAGGAGTCCCTGTTTTTCTGTCACTTGGAATAGTTTCAGAAAGAATGGTACCAGCTTCTCTTTGTACCTCTGTTAGAACTTGGCTGTGAATCCTTCTGGTTCTGAGACTTTTTTTGGTTGGTAGGCTATTAATTACTGCCTCAATTTCAGAACTTGTTGTTGGTCTATTCTGGGATTCGACTTCTTCCTAGTTTAGTCTTAGGAGGGTGCATGTGTCCAGGAATTTATCTATTTCTTCTCGATTTTCTAGTTTATTTGTATAGAGGTGTTTGTAGTATTTTCTGATGGTAGTTTGTATTTCCGTGGGATCAGTGTTGACATCCCTTTTATCATTTTTTATTGTGTCTATTTGATTCTTCTCGCTTTTCTTCTTTATTAGCCTGGCTAGTGATCTACCTATTTTGCTATTGTTTTCAAAAAGCCATCTCTGGGATTCATTGGTTTCTTGAAGGGATTTACGTGTCTCTATCTCCTTCAGTTCTGCTCTAATCTTAGTTACTTCTTGTCTTCTGCTAGCTTTTGAATTTGTTTGCTCTTGCTTCTCTAGTTCTTTTAGTTGTGATGTTAAGGTGTTGATTTTGGATTTTTCCTGCTTTCTCCTTTGGGCATTTAGCTGTATAAAATTCTCTCTAAACACTGCTTTAGCTGTGTCGCAGAGATTCTGGTACATTGTGTCTTTGTTCTCATTGGTTTCAAAGAACATCTTTATTTCTGTCTTCATTTCGTTATTTACCCAGTAGTCATTCAGGAGCAGATTGTTCAGTTTCCATGTAGGTGTGCAGTTTTGAGTGAGTTTCTTTTTTTTTTACTATTTTTATACTTTAAGTTCTAGGGTACATGTACACAACATGCAGGTTTGTTACACATGTATACATGTGCCATGTTGGTGTGCTGTACCCATTAACTCATCATTTACATTAGGTATGTCTCCTAATGCTATCCCTCCCCACTGTCCCCTCCCCACAATAGGCCCGGTGTGTGATGTTCCCCTTCCAGAGTCCAAGTGATCTCATTGTTCAATTCCCACCTATGAGTGAGAACATGCGGTCTTTGGTTTTCTGTTCTTGCGATAGCTTGCTGAGAATGATGGCTTCCAGCTGCATCCATGTCCCTATAAAGGACACGAACTCATCCTCTTTTATGGCTGCATAGTATTCCACGGTGTATATATGCCACATTTTCTTAATCCAGTCTGTCACTGATGGACATTTGGGTTGCTTCCAAGTCTTTGCTATTGTGAATAGTGCCGCAATAAACATAGTGTGCATGTGTCTTTATAGCAGCATGATTTATAATCCTTTGGGTATATACCCAG
>NW_012101876.1:6988978-6997401 GCF_000951045.1 Mandrillus leucophaeus | reverse complement strand
CGAGTGGTGAGAGAGGGCCCCCCTGTCTTGTGCCAGTTTTCAAAGGGAATGCTTCCAGTTTTTGCCCATTCAGTGTGATATTGGCTGTGGGTTTGTCATAAATAGCTCTTATTATTTTGAGATACATTCCATCAATACCGAATTTATTGAGAGATTTTAGCATGAAGGGCTGTTGAATTTTGTCAAAGGCCTTTTCTGCATCTATTGAGACAATCATGTGGTTTTCGTCTTTGGTTCTGTTTATATGTTGGATTACATTTATTGATTTGTGTATGTTGAACCAGCCTTGCATCCCAGTGATGAAGCCCACTTGATCATGGTGGATAAGCTTTTTGATGTGCTGCTGGATTCTGTTTGCCAGTATTTTATTGAGGATTTTTGCATCAATGTTTATCAGGGATATTCGTCTAAAATTCTCTTTTTTTGGTTGTGTCTCTGTTAGGCTTTGACTTTAACCATGAGAACAGATAGTTTGGGTTTTTGCTTGTCCGTTTGTTTGTGTTACACTTAGATCTTGCCCTAAGGTGTTATGCATATTTTTGTCTCTCTCACCTTCACCTCTAATTATCACTTTGTCTCTCTTGATCAGCAACATAACTGTGGACTCTTTCATGTGTTGCATTTCCCAGCATGACCTAGAATTTCATATAACTGAACTGAATCTCCTGTGCGAGACTTTAATTTTAACACACTTTTGTGAAAATATTGAGAAGTTTGGTTCTTGTTTCTTTGCATTGTCTCAAGGGCTAAATGTATTTAAAACCTTCCCCTGATGGCTTAGAATCACCTTTATGACCCAGCCATGGTATCCCTGTGTGGCTGTCTGCAGCCCCTCATGCTGCCTTTAAAACATGAATCTCTGAGAAGCTGGAGGGCTCACAGTGCATGCTCATGAAGGAGCATGGGTCCATGAGTCAGAGAGCCTCTTTTTGTCTATAAATTATATCTTCTTGGTGGGGAATCAGGGAACCAAGAAGAAAACTTCCCAGGAGAGCCCAGGAGGGACTGTGATAACACAGAGATGTGTGACCCTGTAAGACCAGGTTACTAGGGTTTGAGAGTAAAAGAAGGAGTGGGGAGAAGGTGCCAGGCTCTTTCTGATATTTCTTCTTGTCCCCTTTTTATCTCTTCCTCCTTTCTAGAACTTTCTGAAAGGCATGCTTGGTACCTGTTTCCAGTCCTGGGGGCCAGGTTCTGCTGCTAGCTTCTGTTTTGCCATAACCTCATTGACATCTCCTTTCTCTTCCTCATCTCTCATCTCCTCAGTTCTCCTTCTGCAAAGCTGTATAAGTAGGGCTGGGTCCAACCCAGCCAAATACAAGGCTACTGAATGCCACTTAGGTATATACAGGATAAACATTTTCAGATTTCACAGAAGACGATGGTCACTTTATAAATTTTAAAGAAGGGGAAGCTACATCTATAAACCAATAAGAAAAATTCCCCAACTTTTAGTGGGCTAACTTATAGGAATCCATTTTATCAATAAAATATGTCCTTTTTAAGCTGCATGTTACCATCTACTAGTACTTTGTAAAATCAGTGCGTTGAACCAAAAATTTTTACATAATAGAAAAGAAAACATCAGAGCACATGACACACAGTAAGAGAAAGTAATGTTGCATGAAAAGTTTGATTCAGTTAAACATATACAAAGGAATGGGTATATGAATGAGGTTACAAGGTTAAATGTATTTCTGACTGTAGGTGGTGGGCAAAATATTTGAGAATTACTGAATCTTAACAATTGCACCTGGCAGTCAACTTGGATGCTCATATGGGCCTCCCTTGGTCCTGGGAAGGTATCTGAAGTGTTAGGGTCAACATGCCCTCCTGATATTGCTGAAGAACCAGGTGGCTCTTTGAGCTCATGGGTGAAGTCCTGCACCTCTTCTAGGAAAATACTCACCTAAGACTTTAGATATGTCTACAGGTCAATTTGGGACTTTTTCCTCATTTTGCTTGGTAAATTAAGTAATGGGAGAAATTAGCAATCTTCTTTTGAAAATGAATGGATCCACCTATATAATCTCCCTCTTTGGTTAATGTGGCTGTGGGATGTAAATGTAGCTTCTTCTCATCTTACAAGGGCCATCAATGGCCATCTGTCTCTAACTTGGGCCATGTTACAGCTTCAGTGAAAGAGAATAACCTTGAGATAGTTGCTTTTATGTGTCAACTTGATAGGCCATAGGATACCAAAATGGAACATTGCTTCTGGGTATACCTGTGAGGGTGTTTCTGGATGAAATTAGGATTTGAATCCATGGACTCAGCAAAGTAGATTGCCCTCCCCCAATGTGAGTGGGCATCATCTAATCCATTAAGGGCCTAAATAGAACAAAGGGCAGAGGAAGGAAGAATTTGCCCCCTGTTCATCTCCTCTCATCTTCTCCAGCCCTCAAGCTGGGATTTACACCATTGCCTCCCCTGGTTCTCAGGCCTTTGAACTGGGACTGAATTACACCATCAGCTTTCCTAGGTCTCCAGCTTACAGATGGCAGATCATGGGACTTCTTAGCCTCCATAGTTGCATGAGTCAATTCCTTATAATAAACCTCTCTATATATGGATGTAGATAAAAATAGATATAAACACTGATATCTCCTACTGCCTCTGTTTCTTTGGAGAACCCTGACTAATACAAGCCTCAAAAAGCCTGCTCTCATCTATGCTGTTGGCTGGTGTGGTTAAATTTGGCGAAAAAAGCTCAGAAATATCTGCCTTGTACTCATCGTGGGGAGAGGCACCACCATCTCAGAGCTAGTTTGTATAGTCTCTTCAAATGTGAGTTCTACATGTCCTCATAGTCAGGCTAAAAAAATTTACTGAGAATTATAGATGTAACTTCTGAATTTGCATATGTCTCCTTGGGCCTATGGATACCCATCCCAGGTACACTGGGTCATCTTCCATCAAGACCCTGTTGGCATTCAGGCCCTCAAGATGACCTCCATCTGACATTCCAGCAAGCATACAGAATTCTTCATTGGGTGCACACAGTGAACATTTAGAATATTTTACATGTTCCAAAATCCAATCTAAGCTACACTTTAGTTATTAGGCTGATAGATTTTTAGAACTTTACTGTTCAAGTTGCCTCAGTGTAATAATCTTTTGGGGTCAAATCATTTGATTCTGCAATACGCACAAAGACTATATTTGTGTTTTCTATAAATGAAGATAGACTTTGACATGCAAGTCAAAGATTCCTGCCTACTTTGCTTTTTGTGACTGTGCCTCCATAGAAGCAAATGGCTAGGGAAGCACAAACCATCAAGCTCTGACCTATGGGAGACCAAGTCACACACTGATCCAGGTTACCAGGAAAGAAATTCAGAAAGCAACTAACAGTAGGAGCATTATGATCAATTGCTTTAAGAGGTAAGACCTGGTTTGGAGGTTTCTGCAGGCAGCACTTACATAGACCAGGACCACATTTTGAGTGCTTAATAACTTAGAGTTATTGGCATTTTTATTTCCCTTTGTTATTCTCATCATCCCTTACCAAGCACACTCTAGGTGTATGTTTTTTGTTATAAGAGATAACTACGAGCATGGATGATTCAATATAAAATCTTGCCCATTTAAAAACTAAATATGGTTAGCCCCCCATATCTGTGGGTTACTTTCGTGGGTTCTGCATATATGAGTTCAACCAATCATGGATTGGAAATATTAGAAAAAAATTACATTTCTACCAAACACATACAGACTTTTTTTGGTCATTATTCCCTTAAAATAAAGTATAACAACTATTTACATAGCATTTACATTATATTATGTATTAGAAGTAACCTAGAGATGATTTAAAGTATATGGAAGGATATGCATATGTTGTGTGCAAATTCTACAACATTTTATATAAGGGACTTGAGCATCCATAGATTTTGGTATCCCTGTGTGTGTGTGTGTGGAGGGGGGGTCCTGGAAACAATTCTCAACAGATAACAAGGGAAGACAATAGTTCAGTCTGTGCTTCCTACAATTGAGTCATCAATTCATTATTTAAAAATTTACAGTGTATATTACCTCAAGAAGAAGGAATGGTGTTATAAATGGGACTCAGCTATTTAAGCCCTCCTAGGTCCACCTTCTGACCCTAAGATCCTGAGAGACTTGGATCCTCCAGTGGACATTCAGCAAATTTATTGTATCAGAGAATAGGTTTGTAGCTCAGCGAGCTGACTGCATTTTAGAAGATTTTTAGGAGCCAAGTTTTCTCACAATCTTTTTAATAAAACATTGCAGCAATAGCTTTATTTATTTCTCTCCTTCCCATGCACTCAGACCTCTTGAAAGAATGGTTCCTCCATTCACAACTTAGTTTTTCACCTTCTGTGTTAGTTAGTGCAGAAGTTAAGTAAGCTGCTGTGACAAAGAGGTCCAAAAATACAGAAGCTTACATCATTTAGAACTTATTTCTTATCGTGCAGCATTCCACAGGTGAGTGGAACAGCCTTGCCAGGCAACTATGGTCCATTTAGGAACACAGGTTTCTTTTACCCTGTGTCTCCACCATGACCACCATGCCCTCATCTGAGCTGGGGGTGAGTCCAAAGATTTGACCTGAATGACTGGAAAAATGGAGTTGCCATTAGCTGAAATGGAAAGAGAGCAGAGAAGAACTGACCTTTAGTTATGTAAATTTAAGATGCCCATGCTATGTTCAAGTTGAAATACAAGTAAGTAGTTGGATAAACAGCTGGGAGTTCAAAGGAGAGGTCCAGACTCTAGAAATGATTTAAGGAGTCATTAGTTACAGGCCTCGATGAGATCAGTGAGGGAATTAATGTGTATTAAGAAAGAGAAAAGAACCAAGGACTGAGCCCTGGGTCATTCAAAAATCTGGAGGTGGGGAACATGAAGAGAAATCAGTCAGAGGATGAGAAGGAATGATAAATAAGGTAGAGGAAAATCAAGAGAGGTTGATATTCTCAGTGCCAAGAGAAAAGCATGTGTCAAAGAGGAGGGGAAGCTCAACTCAAATGCTGCTATGAGCCAAGCAAGGTGAGGGCTGAGATACAATGATTGTTCAGTAAACTGAGGGATCCCTGGGCAAAATGACCAAACAGGAACAGCTTCGGTCTGTAGCTCCCAGCGACACCAATGCAGAAGGCAGGTGATTTCTGCATTTCCAACTGAGGTACCTGATTCATCTCATTGGGACTGGTTAGACAGTGGGTGCAGCACATGGAGGGCAAGCAGAAGCTGGGGGTGGGGGTGCATCACCTCACCTGGGAAGCACAGGGGATGAGGAAGTCCCTCCCCTAGCCAAGGGAAGCCCTCAGGGACTGTGCCATCAGGGACAGAGCTATCTGTCCCACACACTATGCTTTTCCCATGGTCTTTGCAACCCACAGACCAGGATATTCCCTCAGATGCCTACACCACCAGGACCCTGGGTTTCAAGCACAAAACTGAGTGGTTGTTTGGGCAGACACCAAGCTAGCTGCAGGAAGTTTTTGTTTTTGTTTTTGTTTTTTTGTTTTTTGTACCCCAGTGGTGCCTGGAATGCCAGTGAGACAGAACCATTCACTGCCCTGGAAAGGGGGCTGAAGCCAGGGAGCCAAGTGGTCTATCTCAGTGGATCCCACCCCCACGGAGGCTAGGAAGCTAAGATCCACTGGCTGGAAATTCTCGCTGCCAGCACAGCAGTCCGAAGTCAACCTGGGACGATGGAGCTTGGTGCGGGGAGGGGCTTCCACCATTACTGAGGCTTGAGTAGGTGGTTTTCCCCTCACAGTGTAGACAAAGCTGCCTGGAAATTCAGACTGGGAGGAGCCCAAAGCATCTCAGCAAAGCCTCTGTAGCCAGACTGTCTGTCTAGAATCCTCCTCTCTGGGCAGGGCATCTCTGAAAGAAAGACAGCAGCCCCAGTCAGGGGCTTATAGATAAAACTTCCATCTCTCTGGGACAGAGCACCTGGGGGAAGGGGCAGCTGTGGATGCAGCTCTAGGGGTCTTTAGATACCAGCTCTAAAGAGGGCAGTGGATCTCCCAGCACAGTGCTCGAGCTCTGCTAAGGGACAGACTGCCTCCTCAAGTGGGTCCCTGACCCCTGTGCCTCCTGATGGGGAGACGCCTCCCAGCAAGGATCAACAGACACCTCATATAAGAGCGCTCCACCTGGCATCTGGTGGGTGACCCTCTGGGATGAAGTTTCCAGAGGAAGGAGCAAGCAGCAATCTTTGCTGCTCTGCAGCCTCCGCTGGTGACAGTCAGGCAAACCGGGTCTAGAGTGGACCCCCAGCAAAGTCCAGCAGACCTGCAGAAGAGGGGCTGACTGTTAGAAGGAAAACTAACAAATAGAAAGCAATAGCATCAACATCAACAAAAAAGATAACCATGCAAAAACTCCATCCTAAGGTCACCAGCAGCAAAGAACAAAGGTAGATAAATCCACGAAGATGAGGAAAAACCAGCACAAAAAGGCTGAAAATTCCAAAACCCAGAATGCCTCTTTTCCTCCAAAAGATCACAACTCCTTGCCAGCAAGGGAACAAAACTGGATGGAGAATTCACTGGATGGAGTTTCACAAATTGACAGAAATAGGCTTCAGAAGGTGAGTATAAACAAACTTGTCCGAGCTAAAAGAGCATGTTCTAACCCAATGCAAGGAAGCTAAGAACCTTGATAAAAGGTTAGAGGAATTGTTAACTGGAATAACCAGTTTACAGAAGAGCATAAATGACCTAATGGAGCTGAAAAACACAGCATGAGAACTTTGTGAAGCATATACAAGTATCAATAGCAGAATAGATCAAGCAGAAGAAAGGATATCAAGGATTGAAGATCAATTTAATGAAGTAAAGCATGAAGACAAGATTAGAGAAAAAAGAATGAAAAGGAATGAACAAAGCCTCTAAGAAATATGGGACTATATGAAAAGACCAAACCTACATTTGATTGGTGTACCTGAAAATGACAAGGAGAATGGAATCAAGTTGGAAAACACACTTCAGGATATTATCCAGGAGAACTTCCCCAACCTAGCAAGACAGGCCAACATTCAAATTCAGGAAATACAGAAAACACCACAAAGATACTCCTCGAGAAGAGCAAGTCAAAGACACATAATTGTCAGATTCACCAAGGTTGAAATGAAGGAAAAAACGTTAAGGGCAGCCAGAGAGAAAGGTCAGGTTACCCAGAAAGGGAAACCCATCAGAATAACAGTGGATCTGTCTACAGAAACCCTGCAAGCCAGAAGAGAGTGGGGGCCAATATTCAACATTCTTAAAGAAAAGAATTTTCAACCCAGAATGTAATATTCAGCCAAACTAAGCTTCACAAGTGAAGGAGAAATAAAATCCTTTACAGACAAGCAAATGCTGAGGGATTTCGTCACCACCAGGCCTGCCTTACAAGAGCTCTGGAAGGAAGCACTAAATATGGAAAGGAAAAACCGGTACCAACCACTGCAAAAACAAACCAAAATGTAGAGATCATTGACACTATGAAGAAACTGCAACTAATGAGCAAAATAACCAGCTAGCATCATAATAACAGGATCAAATTCACACATAACAATATTAACCATAAACATAAATGGGCTAAATGCCCCAATTAAAAGACATAGACTGGCAAATTGGATAAAAACTCAAGACATATCGGTGTGCTGCATTCAGGAGACCCATCTCATGTACAAAGATGCACATAGGCTCAAAATAAAGGGATGGAGGAAGATTTACCAAGCAAATGGAAAGCAAAAAAAAAGCAGGAGTTGCAATCCTAGTCTCTGATAAAACAGACTTTTAACCAACAAAGATCAAAAGAGACAAAGAAGGGCATTACATAATGATAAAGGGATCAATCCAACAAGAAGAGCTAACTATCCTAAATATATATGCAACCAATACAGGAGCACCCAGATTCATAAAGCAAGTCCTTAGAGACCTACAAAGAGACTTAGACTCCCACACAATAACAGTGGGAGATTTTAACACCCCACTGTCAATATTAGACAGATCAACAAGACAGAAAATTAACAAGGATGTTCAGGACTTCAACTCAGCTCTGGACCAAGCTGACCTAACAGACATCTACAGAACTCTCCACCCCAAATCAACAGAGTATACATTCTTCTCAGCACCACATCACACTCATTTTAAAATTGACCACATAATTGGAGTAAAACACTCTTCGGCAAATGCAAAAGAACAGAAATCATAACAAACAGTCTCTCAGACCACAGTGCAATCAAATTAAAACTCAGGATTAAGAAACTCACTCAAGGGCCGAATAGGAACAGCTCCAGCCTCCAGCTCCCAGCATGAGCAACACAGAAGACGGGTGATTTCTGCATTTTCAACTGAGGTACCGGGTTCATCTCACTGGGGCATGTCAAACAGTTGGCGCTGGTCTGCGGGTGCAGCCCGAGCAGTGAGAGCTGAAGCATGGCGAGATATCGCCTCACCTGG
>NW_012101876.1:6988619-6988928 GCF_000951045.1 Mandrillus leucophaeus | reverse complement strand
GAATACTATGCAGCCACAAAAAAGGATGAGATGAGTTCGTGTCCTTTGTAGGGACATGGATGCAGCTGGAAACCATCATTCTCAGCAAACTATCGTAAGAACCAAAAACCAAAGACCGCATGTTCTCACTCATAGGTGGGAATTGAACAATGAGATCACTTGGACACAGGAAGGGGAACCTCACACACCGGGGCCTGTTGTGGGGAGGGGACAGCGTGAAGAGATAGCATTAGGAGATATACCTAATGTAAATGACGAGTTAATGGGTGCAGCACACCAACATGGCACATGTATACATATGTAACAAAC
>NW_012101876.1:6987842-6988569 GCF_000951045.1 Mandrillus leucophaeus | reverse complement strand
GAACAGCTCCAGCCTCCAGCTCCCAGCATGAGCAACACAGAAGACGGGTGATTTCTGCATTTTCAACTGAGGTACCGGGTTCATCTCACTGGGGCATGTCAAACAGTTGGCGCTGGTCTGCGGGTGCAGCCCGAGCAGTGAGAGCTGAAGCATGGCGAGATATCGCCTCACCTGGGAAGTACAAGGGGGAAGGGAATTCCTTTTCCTAGCCAAGGGAAATTGAGACACACAACACCTGGAAAATCAGGTAACTCCACCCTAACACTGTGCTTTACCAAGGGTCTTAGCAAACGGCACAGCAGGAGATTATATCCCATACCTGGCCTGGAGGGTCCTATGCCCACGGAGCCTCCCACCTTGCTAGCACAGCAGTCAGATATCTAACTGCAAAGCAGCAGCAAGGCTGGGGGAGGGGCGTCCACCATTGCTGAGGCTTAAGTAGATAAACAAAGCCTCCAGGAAGCTCGAATTGGGTGGAGCCCACAGTAGCTCAAGAAGGCCTGCCGGCCTCTGTAGACTCCACCTCTGGGGACAGGGCATAGCTAAACAAAAAGCAGCAGAAACCTCTGCAGATGTAAAGGTCCCTGTCTGACAGCTTTGAAGAGAGCAGTGGTTCTCCCAGCATGAGGCTAAGATCTGAGAATGGACAGACTGCCTGCTCAAGTGGGTCCCTGATCCCTGAGTAGCCTAACTGGGAGACATCCCCCACTAGGTGCAGACCGACACC
>NW_012101876.1:6977448-6987792 GCF_000951045.1 Mandrillus leucophaeus | reverse complement strand
GAAGAGATAGCATTAGGAGATATACCTAATGTAAATGACGAGTTAATGGGTGCAGCACACCAACATGGCACATGTATACATATGTAACAAACCTGCACATTGTGCACATGTACCTAGAACTTAAAGTATAATAATAATAAAAAAAAGTCACACTTTCTGAAAACCCTGTTTCCAAACATTCAAATCATACTGACTACCCAGAGGAAAGTTCCCAGAGATTCCATGTAGTCCCAACAGCGGGCAGAACAGCTTCCTGTGGAGTCTGAGGAGCTACAGCTTCTCCCTGGGTTACCAGAATAATATTTCATATACATTCTGAATATATATGAAATAAATGTATACATGTAGGAGAAGTTGGAGAGTTTACTTTAAAAAATCTGTCGGGACTCTGGAGGGCTGTTCTTCACAGGTCCACAGCTGTTTGGGGTTTCAAAGGCACAGGTTTGCATTTCAATACTGTATCATAGAAAGCTGAGAACACTCCAGGAGTCAATGAGAAGGGAGTAGCAATGAACAAAGAAAAAGAGAAAACTACGTAGGAAAATAAGACAAAATGGCCAACCCTAAGAGACCGGGGTAGGTGGAGCAGGAGCAATCAGATTATGGGGCACCACACACCTACTTCCCCCCGCCAGCACCCCCAACACACATGACTATACAAACACAGCTTCTCAAGTGTTTAGGCCACAGGAGTAGCTCTGCTTTGCCACTGTATTGTGGCACTCTTCATACATGCACCCAAAAGGATATTAGGGATATCAGATTCTCATCTTAAACATTGGTGAGCACCACCATACAACTTTTGCCTGCGACCCTTCTTAAACCTCTCAAACTGAGAGCTTGAGGGAGGAGAGTAAGATGAAAATGACAACAGCTAAAGAGAAGATACAGCCTTCATTTTCCTTTGGAGTAAAAGAAGTTGTGCCAGATCCATGGTTACTTGTGTCATTTTGACTCATTTGCCAACACACTTACATAGTAGAATTAAAATTAGCATGCTTCCCACTTATTAAATTGAAATATCCTCTGTAGCTCTCATAATTTGGCACTGATATGAAAGGCTGCAGTGAAAAAATATGTAGTTGGGTAACACATGTAATCTAATGCTGAAGGTGATCATTATTACTAGCATAATGCCAATTATTCATCATAATATCGTGGAAGTCAAGAGCATGAAAATTTCATCCAGAATAAAGTGTCTGTTTTTTAATTAGATAAAGTTAAGGTAGGTTCACTCTGGAGTCCACAGTTCATCTTTCCGGCACTGTGCTGTTGGTAGTGAGTGTATTGAGTGATATAGGGTACCACATGATTCTAAACAGCGCATGGGATATCCAAGACATATTTTGCAATTGTGTAATGGTCAGTGGATTTTTTTGGACATTGAAATTTTCATTATTGCAAGATGTACACAAAACAGTGCAGAAACTTCTCCAAAACAGTATAAAAGTAGTTAACATTAAAGACACAAATTTAAGGAATTTATTTCTGCAAATACTGGTGCAAGAGAGGATCTTTATATTCCGGAAACATCAAGCAAAGTTAGAAAATTACTTGAAAGAGGTGCAACAAACTTAGAAAGCTAAATATTTTCTACAACTGTACAAAATATGCCCTCAGATTATTTGGGCAAGATATTATCATGTGTTGAGATGAAAAATTTAAAAAAGAAAAAACTTTTGAAACCCAGAAATCCTTGGCCAGCTGTTAGAGTACTATGACTGGCAAAACATCAGGGGGCATGTACATATTCTAACAGAAAGTACAGGTTAGAAAAAAATATAAAAATGACACTAATATGCATTTTTAAATACAAAATGAACAGAAGTTCCAGAAAGCAGCCATGTTCCAAATCAACCAGAGTTGTTGGTATAATTGGTTCTTCATTGCTCAGAGAACATTGCTGTGGCTCTGTAACCTATGGAGGTAGGAACCCTCACAAATTTTAAGGTATGCAGATTTGACATGACTGTAAAGTTTTAATATCAGCCCTTCTGGCTTAAAATTTATACCTTCTGTACTTGCATTCTTCTTAGTTTCAGTTTTGCAAGTCTCAGCAAAACGTGTGTGTGATCCTCAGGCAAATTCACAAATTTTGGTGCTGCTGAAAGACATGTTTTCTGAGCTTACCTTTCTGTCCATAATTGAGGAGTAGAACACAAAGAAGTCTCACCCCACAGGACCTTTTCATGTAGTTTACAGGAAAGGCAGTAGTATTTGTTGTCACCTACTTTAAGGACTGAGACAAACTGCCTGAATGTTGGCCAGTCTCCTTATATTATTAAATTCATACAGCTACAACTCAGGGCTTTGAAATTTGAGGCCAGAAATCTTTTCACTACACCTAAGATTGCAAATTCATTTCATCTTCAGTGCCAGTTTGGACTGATAGGCAAGGGCTACCTGGAACCTCTATTGAATAGCTACATCAGGATTTACCAGAAAGTATGTTGTAATTGATCAGTGATGTCTGCTATGCTTGAAGGATGGTGAGCTTGACAGCAGAAAGGTTGTATATTTGCTGACCCTAAATGATACTATATTCTCAACAAAAGTTCTTTCAATAAAGCTTCCCTAAGGAACTATGTAAACTATAATTTTATTTACCAATAGCTATCCACAATCATGTCCAATGAACACTTACTCATTCTATAGATTCAGTTCAAACATGACTTCTTCAGGGAAGCTTGCCTTGACCAATTGTAGGTCGCTTTCTCTTGTGATGTTTCTTTTTCTTTCTCTTTCTCCTCTAACTCACTTTGAAATATATATTCATTAGGTTTTCTTACTGGGTTAATGACTATATTCTAACCTCCCAGGTAGTAAGCTCATGAGAGCAAAGATCATGTCATGTTGTGTTTATCATTGCATTTCCAGTGTCTACCATAGTCTCTGGCACTTAGTAGACACTTACTAAATATTTACTGAATTGAAATTGAACATTGAATTGAATTGAAATGCAGAGATTTGTTTACTTTTCTCTTAAATTTCTGGGACCCAGGCCAGGTATATTATCTTTCATTGCATATCCTTCCAGGAGACTAAGGCATACGCACACACATTTACTTGATCAAGGTTACAAACATGAAGATGTTGGAATTTGAAATCCTAGATTTCTGAGTTTTCAGGTCTATTCTTAACTCCTCCATGTCTATAATATGCACATTATCTGTGTTGCTATCAGAAGATGTTCATTTTAAGTTACAATCAATGGTGACAGAGCCAGGAATGAAAACAAAATCTTTTTATTTCAATAGAAGCAGTATGGTATACTAAAGAAAGAACTGGACTTAAAGTCAAAAGATCTAAATTCGTGTCCTAGCCCTGCCATTTATTAGCTTATTAACCTTGGAAAACTAAATTCATCTCTCCTAATCAGTAAAATAAATGCAAAGAATGAGTAGCTTCAAAACTACTTTTTGTAATGGGAACATTTCTTAACATGAACTTTCAAATATCTCATATAGAAGCACAACGTGTGAAAGAGATAAAGTGGAGCTACTCTCAGTGAAGGTGCATGGTAGAAAGCATACCTGGAATTTTGCTCATTTGCTTCTCCTGTATCTGCAAGGAAGCCCCTAAAGAACACACAGGAAGCCCATTTGAAAAAAAAAAAAGTAATTTGGGAATAATTATTAATTTACAGGAAGTTGCAAACATAATACAAAGAGGTCCTGTGTACCTTCATCTAGTTTCCCCCAATGGACCAATTTTTAAAAATTCTTTGACACAAGAATATAGTTCATATTCTTAACTCAGTACTTAATGCCACTAAATGCACACTTAAAAATTGTTAAAATGGTAAGTTTTATGTTATGTGTTTTAAAAATGTAATAAACATTTCCAGCATCATAGATGGAACTGGAGGTCATTATGATAAGTGAAATAAGCCAAGCACAGAAAGATAAATATCACACGTTCTCACTCATAGGTGGGAGCTTGAAAAAATGGATCTCATGACAATTGAGAGTAGATTGCTGGTTACCAGAAGCCAGGAAGCATAAGAGGGAGAGCGTGATGAAGAGAGTTTGATTAATGTGTACAAATATATGCTTAGATAGAAGAAATAAGATATGGTGTTTCATAGATCAGTGGGGTGACTATAGTTAACATTAATTGATTGTACAGTTCAAAATAGCTAGAAGAGAATAATTTGAACGTGTCTAGCAGAAAGAAAAGATAAATATATAAGGTGATGGATATTCTCATTCTTCTGATTTGATTATATGAATGCATCAATTTATCACATGTACCCTGATAACACGTACATCTAATTATTTGTCAATCAAAAATTAAAAAGAAGTAAATAAAATGCAACAAAAATCGTTAAAAAAAAAATGAACAAACAACCTCTTGGACCTACTGCTGGGTATATCTTTCAAGGCCTGTCTGGCTCCAAAATTCATCATTGTATGAATAGTGAATATTTGATCATCCCCATTGCATTTTAGAATCAAGGACTTTCAGAGCTTGAACATACCTTAGTCATCTGATATTAACAGATCAGAACTATACCTTACATGCTATAATTCAAGTCTTCTGCTTCTCTTTAGGGCTTCTCTGTTATGAAGTTCAACTAGAGGCTTGAATTCGGCTTCTAACAAATGTGCTTCACAGTGGTGGTTTTTATTATTTTCTAGTTTCATTTTTTTCTACTAATAATTCCATGTTGACTTTTTTATGGTTTCTAGGAGCGAGTTCCTTGTGTTTACTTAACTCATTTTGATTTATCTAATGGTGGAATTGCATCCCTCTCCATCGCCCCTCAGAATGGGCTTGGCAGTCTCGCCTTATATTATTTCCCATTTCCAATGCTGTATTATAGTGTTTTTTTATGGCTGCACCAAGACATGTAGGCTGCAATGAAATGGCTACGGCTCAGCAAAACTCCCTTTTCTTGTTCTGTTTGTAATTTTTTTCTTCTAAAATATTTATACATACATATACTTGCATATAATTTTACATAAATTCAATATGTGTGATCATATCATACATACCGTTTTTTAAATGCAGTATTTTGTTTTGGTTTAGCTTTTCCTTTCCCATATATTTCCCTCTCAATCTACTTTCTTTCCTCATAGACACAAAAGTTATCCATATTAACAACCTACTATGTATACTTTCATATTATTCTTTATGCTTGTATTCATAAAAAAGCTAAACATAATGTATACACATATTATAATGTATCTATGAATATAAATATACACAGAGAGGTTTTGTCATTATCTTGCAAAAATTTGAACATACACATATTTTTGAATCTTGCTTTTGCTCACTCAACAATAACTCTTTCTAACAACTGCGTAACATTTTATACTGCAGTATGTTGTAATTTATTCAACAATTCTCCTATTGATGGGCAATCATGCTGTTTCTACTTGTTTTCTTTTGTACCTCTAAAGTAATGCTGTCGTAAACATCTTTGTGCTTTCATTTCTATGGAACAGATACCTAAAAGAAGTATTTGTGGATCAAAATATATATGCATTTTTAATTTTAACAAATAACAACAGATTGCATTCCAACAACACCTGAGGCAATTTACCTTCTCGCCAGCCTTCTATGATAGTACCCTTCCCCCAATATTGCTGTCAACAGAGGTTGTCATCCTTTTCCACTTTTGCCAGTCTTAACTGGTAATGTGATGTATTAGTTTGATAATATTTTCATACATTCCTTGGACATTTGGGTTCTCCCATTTTCCTGTTGAGTCATATATCCCTTACTTGTTAATTTTTTATAACCCTTTTGCCTTAGAAATATTAATCTATTCTCCTGTTGCGAACATTTGTCCCACATTTATTATTTGTTGGTTGAATTTGTTTATAGTAATTTTTTGTAATTATACCTACTACGTGTCAGGCATTTTTCTATGTACTGAGGATTCAACAGTAAAAAAATACACAAAAATATCTTCTATCGGACACACGTTCTAGTGATAAAAGAAAGGAAATTAATCAATTGATAAGTAAATATTGTTTATTATATTTTAATATGATTTTTTAAAGTTTCATGTGGTCAAATAGGTCTGACTTTTCTTAGAGGACATTTAGGATTCCAAGTTTAGTTGATAAGGCCTCCCCCAGCCCTCAGTTGTTCATGTCTCCTAGATTTTATTGCTCTTTTAATTTTAAAACATGACTGATATGACTGTTATCGCAGGTTAAAATTAAACAACATCTTTAATTCTCAGAATTTTGTTGAATTAATTCATTGTAATTATATCAGATCCAATCCACAGCTATACTTTTTCATATAATTTATTGGAGGTTCTACTGTATATTATACTTAATTATTAATTATTAGATTGAGCATATGAAACTGCCATTTTGTAGGTAAAAAATGACTGAATATCAGCAGTTTTATGAGATTCAATCTATAGATAAGGAATGGAAAAGAAACACTCATTAAGGTCAACTATTTGCTTAATACTATGAAAGACATCTTATATGCAACACTTTATTTAATTCTGCCATCAGCACTTTAAGGTAGGTAATATTAGCTCCTTGTTTTCTTTTTGTTTCTTTTTGTTTTTTAAAAGAAACATGCTTATAAAAGTAAGGTGTCTACTTCTCACAATTATTGAAAGGAAGATTTAGGATTCATCTCATTTCATTAATATCCAAATGTATTTCTTTGTCATTAGAATTAAATTCAACAAGAATTTAGAAAGCACTCTACAAGACTTTGAATATTGCTGAGAACATTTAAAATGGTGGACAAGTTCAGCACCTAAAACAGCACCCAACTCAAAGAAATATCCAATAAATGTGAATTAAATGGAATCCTTTACCTACAAGAGGTCGCATCACAGTGAGAAAATAAAACATACACAGGAAATCAGTGTGAGAGAAATTCCAAGTATCTTATGGTTATTACAGATCAAACATATGGGTTTTATTTATTTTTTTCTAATAATACATGCTACTTTGATATATGCAGAGCATAGTACCTAGCACGTAGTAGGCATACAATGATTATTGGTTTCTTCAATTAATGAACACCATTCCCACACACACAGAGTTTTAAAAGCCATTCTCAATTAATTTTTAATTTCCTCATTTTGATAGTAGAAATCATTTCTATCCATTTTTACTTGATGTTAGATTTTAAGTAGTTGCCCATGCCATTAAATATTCTTATAAAAACACAAATTTTTGACAATTGTAAACAATTTATTACACAGATGAAATTAATTTATTTACCCATTGCTTTCCCCCTCCTAAACATCTAAGTTGTTTTCAAATTCTTGTTCTAATAATAATAGTGTGATAAACTTACTTAGACATATATCTTTGTTCATATCTCTGAATATTTCCTTAGAGTAGATTTCTGAAGTTATAATGATTGAGTCAAAATCAATGAAGATTGTTAAGTCTCTTAATACATGTTACCAATTTGCTCTTTATAAATATGGTACCAAGAAATGATCCTTTTAAAATTATATTTGGACATGGGTATGTTCATGGAAATTTATTTTTAAACTAGCCTGTGAATATTTAAATCTAAAATACTCAAAAAATCGTTTAATTTGTTTCTTATCTCAAATCTCCACTAAATTTCCTGTATCCATGCCAAGTTGGAAATAACCATCCACCCTCTGAAGCAGTGGCTCTCAAGCTGGAGTCCAAAGATGTGCTTTAAGGAGTCCTCAAACTCCTGGGTATTACATGCAAATTTAGGGTGTATCTTCAAATTGTGTCAGGGCTTTTCATTCTAGAGATGATATCTATGTCTTTTATCAAATTTTCAAAGGGGCTCATAACTCAGAAAAGATAAAGAACTTTATCTTCATGGTGGATGTAAACAATAGAGCTGCAATTTCAAACACTTTTGTGGGGGAAGGATAATATAGGTTAGCTTTCAAAGAATTTCTGCCTTTGAACTGTAGGCTATGTGAAATCTAAAATAAACAGAGAGTATATTAGATAAGTAGTAAAACATGTGATTAAAAAGGGTGGGCACTAATGGCCATATTTGCTTGCAGACAAATTGAAGTTTGGAAAGCAGATTAGTGAAGCAGCCATGTTTTGTGACCTTCTGGTCTTTATTAAACACAGTGCCATTTACTCTCCCACTTTTGTAGAAAGCATCTTTCTTAAACCAGTACTTCAAAGCTATAGGACTTTTTTCTCACTTTTACCTCTAACTCAGACTAATTACAAAGAAATGAATATTTTATTATCTTTCCTATGATAACCTAAGGCTATTGAATTTTGGAGTCAGAGCCATTATTTAATTCTATCCTTAAAATATATTATTGAAAATGACTTTCTTCATAAAAATGCACACAAGTATTTGTTAAAATTTCATGACAGTGAAGTATGAAGCATTATTTTCTTCTAGAGAACCAGCCACATTGCAATGCAATTAAAAAGGATAAATTCCTCAGAGTCACATTGATTAGGATTCTTTCCTCTCTTCCTTGTGGTTGCTTTTTAATTAGTTTGTACCAAAGCCTAAACTTGGCCTGAAATCGTCTCTTCTCCCTTTGTCGGAAGAAAACCACTCATATCTCTCTGCAGCACAATAGGACCCTTGGGTATTCTACAGAACCACAAATGTCCTTCAACTAAATGTCAGGGCAATGCATTCTTGTAGAGCATCTTCCTCTTTGTGCTGATGAGAACTCTCTGAGGGTTGGGCTGGTGTGTCCCACAGGGAGAGCTCTGCTCCTCCTTACGCCTTTAATAAGCAATCAGCAGCTTGGATAAGGGCAGACAGCATTCTACAAAACAGGATCCAAAAAAAGAAAACGCCAAGCATGTGGAAAATTTTCCTCGTTGAGCTCACCAAATGAAATAGCTCAGAGGCATGCATCTTTCCTGAAGTGGGGTTCCAAGCCTCATCTGTCACGTGACAGGATAAGAACTTGTGTCCATTCTTACCAGTGTTGGTTCCATTTCATCAACCATGTTTATTGCCAACTGGAAACAGGTCCTTTAGCTCTCCACCTCCTCTGCTCTGCAGTTTTCCCATCCCCCTCTCTACTGCGTGTCATCATAGAGCTCATTCTCATATGATAAAGAAGGCTAAGGAAAAATCACTTGACGTTTATGTTATTCTAAAAATATAATGATATTCTTTAAAGAGATACATTAGGCCAGGTGCGGTGGCTCAGGCCTGTAATCCCAGCCCTTTGGGAGGCTGAGGTGGGTGTATCACGAGGTCAGGAGTTTGAGACCAGCCTGACCAACATGTTGAAACCCCGTTTCTACTGAAAATACAAAAATTAGCCAGGTGTGCTGGCATGCGCCTGTAATCCCAGCTACTCAGGAGGCTGAGGCAGGAGAATTGCTTGAACTAGGGAGGCGGAGGTTGCAGTGAGCCGAGATCACACCACTGCACTGCAGCCTGGGTGACAGAGTGAGACGCTGTCTCAAAAAAAAAAAAAGAAAAAGAAAAAGAAAAAAGAGATACATTAGTGGGAAACTCAGCCAATGATTCTAGTTCATTATCCAACAAAAGATAATATCCTTTTACTCCCAGATGAGAAATTATTACATTGATGTGTTTCTTCTTTTATAATAGTCACAATTTATTAATTTACTTTGTTCCCCTTACAATTCTGGGTGCTTAATGTATCTTGTGTTTATTCAAATCTTACAACAATATTGTGAGGTAGGCGTCTGTGATGGTTAATTTTATGTGTCAACTTGACTGGAACAGGCAGTGCCTTAGATAGTTGGTTAAATATTATTCTGGGTATCTGTGAGGGTGTTTCTGGATGAGACTAACATTTGAACTGGTAGACTGAGTAATGCAGATTGCCCTCCCCAGTGTGAGCAGGCCTCATTCAATCTGTTAGATGCCTGAATAGAATAAAAAGTGAGGTAAAGGAGAATTCACTTTCTTTGCCTGACTGTTTTCAAGCTGGGACATCAGTCTTCTGCATTCAGACTGGAACTTACACCATTGGCTCTTCCGGTTCTCAGGCCTTCTGACTTAGATGGCATTACACAACTGGTTCTCCAGCTTCATTCAGATGATTGTGGAACTTTTCAGCCCCCATAATCATGTGAGCCAGTTCTTTATAATAAATTATATGTGTTATATATGATTTATTATGATAAATCTATATTTATAATTATATAATCATATATAAACCATATGTTTACATATCACAATTACATATGCATATATACACATATATATAAGGACATATATATCTCATATATATCCCATATATATCTCATATATACATGTTCTTTTTCTCTGGAGAACCGTAATAGTGTTATTGTCTCTATTTACAAATGGAAGAACTAAGCCTCATAGAAGTTAAGGGAGAGACCCAAGTTCACCATGGAAATAGCTGATCTTGAATTTAAACCTGGATCTCCT
>NW_012101876.1:6951242-6976755 GCF_000951045.1 Mandrillus leucophaeus | reverse complement strand
GGAGCGTGGCCACGCAGCATGGGATCCACTAGGCAAAGCCAGCTGGGCTGCTGAGTTGGGTGGGGACTTGGAGAACTTTTAAGTCTAGCTAAAGGATTGTAAATCCACCAATCAGCACTCTGTATCTAGCTCAAGGTTTGTAAATGCACCAATCAGTGCTCTGTGTCTAGCTAATCTAGTGGGGACTTGGAGAACTTCTGTGTCTAGCCAAAGGATTGTAAATGCACCAATCAGCACTCTATGTCTAGCTTAGGGATTGTAAACGCACCAATCAGCACTCTGCCAAAATGGACCAATCAGCTCTCTGTAAAATGGACCAATGAGCAGGATGTGGGTGGGGTCAGATAAGGGAATAAAAGCAGGCTGCCCGACACAGCAGTGGCAAACCACTCTGGTCCCTTTCCACACCGTGGTAGCCTTGTTCTTTCGCTCTTTGCAATAAAGCTTGCTGTTACTCTTTGGGTCTGCACTGCCTTTATGAGCTGTAACACTCACCACAAAGATATGCAGCTTCACTCTTGAAGCCAGCAAGACCGTGAACCCACCAGAAGGAAGAAACTCTAGACACACTATCTTTAAGAACTGTAACGCTCACCGAGGGTCCACGGCTTCATTCTTGAAGTCAGCGAGACCAAGAACCCACCAATTCTGGACACACAGGGACAGGTTTCATGGAAGACAGTTTTTCAAACGATGGGGTAGGGGGTGGGATGGCTTTGGGGTGAAACTGTTCCACCTCAGATCACCAGGAATTAGATTCTCATAAGGACCGCACAACCTGGAGCTCTCACAATAGGATTTATGCTCCTGTGAGAATCTAATGCTGCCGCTGATCTGACAAGAGGCGGAGCTCAGGTGGTAATACTTTTCACATCCTGCTATGTGGCCTGGTTTCTAACGGGCCGTGGACCAGTACTAGTTCGTGGCCTAGGGGTTGGGAACTCCTGGGGTACTGCTTTAAATATGACCTCACCTCTGGAACTGGCCTCTTGTGAGGGCAATGCATTGGCAATTTGTCTCTGGATAGAATCATCCAGTAAAGTGAATTATTTAAAAGAGTTCTAGGTGAAATACTACGTAGGAATATGTCAGTCAGGGTCCTATCAGGGAAGCAGACCACTATTAATGATGTAGAGTAAGCAATGTATTACAGGAATTTGATCTTACACAATTGTGAGGTCTCGTAAAAAGTCTATGAAAGGTTTGTTGCCCCTGCATCTGTTGGTGGACCTGAAGTGTCAGCAGGTCAGTGGAGCTGATAATAAGGAAGCAAAGCTGGATATAAAGCAGGAGAGAGAGGATAAAACTGGAATCCACATCAGTTCCTTGCCACCTCCAACTTTGATGACACAGGTGATCTGCAGAAAATGCTAACACTTTTTGCTACATTGCGGCATATGCACCTGGCTTGGGACTTGGAGGAACTGAAGAAGGAGATCTTGCGAAGCTGGAGGAGCTGAGGGCTGGCTGTGGCCCCACGCCAACAAGGTGAGACAGCAGATTAGTGATAAAGTGTGCAAGCAGCAGGCGTAGGTGGTGACCAACACTGACCTTGTTTCCTCACTTTCCGAATCTCATGCAAATATCCCTTGTGACCAACACTAACCCAGAGTCATATAGGAAAGGGAATTTTGGGGGATGAAATTCTAGATTAGTTAAAATAACACATCCCCAAACCACGTCAAGGAATTATTGAAGGGGTTGTGTGATTGGAGACCTCTGTTTGGCACACATCCACACTGCCAAATTAACTTCCTCTACCCAGAATGCCTTCCCTCTCTTTGCCTTTTGTTAACAGACTCTGCCTCCCTACCAACTGGATGAATAAAACAGACTGTCCCTGACTTCATGGAACTTAAAAACAAGTCTACAACTTTGAGAATCAAAATATTAAATTCAGACATGTGGGTAACTCAAAGAGATTTATCCTGAGTGTTTATAATTACATGGGAGTGTTGAATACATTGGTGATCACTGATGCAGTCCATGTTCTGGGAGACTCTCCCACTCTACTCTCTAAAAAAAACACTGAAAAAGCCCCGTCACACTTCAACTAGCTATTTGCTCAAAGGATTGCCATATCTTCGATGCACATTTTCTTTCTGAATTCCCCTGTTTTGGAAATATATAATGGAGTCTGTAATGAAATCTGTATAATAGAAAAGATTTCTCTTATTCCAATCAGGGGTTTTATAAACCACTGAATGATTTTTAAGCAATGAGAATGACATGGTCAGATTTGTGTTTTAAAAAGACTTATGTGTGAATGAGGAAGAGAGGACCTAGAACAGGTGCAGGTGATGAATTAGCCTGGTAGTTGGTGAGAATCTGGCAGTCTGGATATGGAAGATGATGGTGGAGAAGGAGAGAGGCAAGTAGATTTCAGAGACACTTGAGAAATGAAATCAGTAAGAGTTGTTAAATTAGATATACGGTAAGGGAAGAAATTCTTCCTAATTTCCTCTTATTCATTCTTATTTTGAAGAATAACTTCAAAATTCTGGCTTGTGTGAATAGGTGGATAGAAGTGTTAGTCATCAGGATACCAAATGTGGAAGTGTTGTGGGAAAGATTATGAGGCTACTCATGGATCTGTTGAGACATGATTAAATTAGAGAAGCTCCTGAGACCTAAATGGGGATGTCAGTTGTGTATTTCAGACCTGGAGCTGAGAGAGGAAAAAAATGGATTGGAGATATAAATTCAGGAGTCAAGGATGTATATGTAGTAATTAAAGCAATGGAAATCAAAGAATTTTCATTTTTGTAAAAGAATATTAGTAACTATAGTATATAGAGTGGTGGACATGTTTTGGCCATCTTTTCATTTTGAGGTTAATTTTCCCTCATGGAAGCCCAGGGAATTAAATATTCCCCCTACCCACCTGTGGAAAGTAGAGAGCAGGAAGGGGACCTAGACTCAGCCAAGCTGATACCTCCCACTCAGGACTTTAAACTGACACAAAGATACAGGGACTCTTCAGAAATTATTTGTAGTGGTTAAGCAGCAGTGGCAAAAGTTCAGCCATTAGGATGGGCAAACTTTGCCAGTAACAATGTCATAACAAGCACGTTCTTGTGGTGTGGACTTGAACATGCTCTCAGCTACTTGGCCTCTACTGGAGTCTTCACATTTTAAAAGCAGGCTTTTTATTTTTCCTATTGAATATGTGAATTGGGTGATACATACTCTATTAAATCATTTTGTTGCTTAAGTTAGTCAAAGTTGGGTTCTACTGTTTTCAAATAAGAATCCTGTTTATATAATATGTATATCAGTAAAATACATACTCTATTGTAGAAATTAACACATTACATTGTAATGATACATTTACACATCTGCCTCCTCTATCAGACCAACGTTTTAAAAACTGTAGTTCATGACCTAATTAGTGGATTGTGAAATCAATTTAGCAGGTCATAACCAGCAGCTTAAAATGACACAGAATAGCACATAATAGAAAATTAAAGTAAACAAATAGAACAGAATAGGAAAATAGAGGCTAAGCTTTGCTTTCTGAAACTTTTCTCTTGGTTACATGCATTGAATGTTTGCACTGGCCATAATACAAAGCATATTAACACAAAAACCACAGCTCCTTCATGTCTTCTTGGAATATAGAAAGCTGACAGAAAGTGTCATTGCCACACTAACGTTAAGAAAAAGCTGGGTAATCTACAAAATTCTAACTTTTCTGGAGCACATCAGAGAGGTGAGATTACAGGGTCACCAGGTAAATAAATTGCAAAAGTCAAAAAGCCCCTCTGAAAACAGATCGGCCCCATGAACTGATTCACCTTGGGTAGAGCATGAGAGGAAGGAAGATAAGGTAATTCAATATTAAAGGACAAGCAAAACCAAGAAAGGGACATTATATTAGTACATTTTCACACTGCTGATAGAAACATACCCGAGACTGGGCAATTTACAAAAGAAAGAGGTTTAATGGAACTTACAGTTTCATGTGACTGGGGAAGCCTCACGATCATGGTGGAAGGCAAGGAGGAGCAAGTCACATCTTAGGTGGATAGTGGCAGGCAAAAAGAGCTTGTGCAGAGCAATTCCCGTTTTCAAAACCATCAGATCTTGTGAGACCCATTCGCTATCACGAGAACAGCATGGGAAAGACCCATCCCCATATTCAGTTATCTCCCACCAGGTCCCTCCCACAACATGTGGGAGGCTACAAGATGAGATTTGGGTGGGGACACAGAGCCAAACCATATCAGATATCTTATGACAAGGTGGACTGTAAGTGGAAGCATTTAAATACCCTTGACTGTCATTGGAAACCATGCTGCTGTGAAGTATTTAGTCAGGAGGCTACATTTTAATCAACGTGATGTTATCGAGAGTTTATTTAAAATAACATTCATAAACACCTATGCAACAAGTGTATTCCTCTTTATAGAAGAGATGTGTTCCTGAAGAGTTGTGCATAGAAAAAAATTGTTCAATTAAGTCTGTTTTCTTCCATTGTTGTCACTTAGTGGTATGTTGTATCAATTTCTCACTAATCTTCATTGACTACTAAGCTTAATGTTTCTTTGCTATCCTCCTCTCCCAAATTAATTAATCATAAAAGCATCAGGGATATTTTGGTGATTGAACAGATTTTTTTTTCTATAAAGAGAGAAACATTTCTAAAGTCAGCAATGGTCACTTAATTTATAGTCTCAAAATGGACACCACCAATTCTCACATTTAAAAAACTCTAAGTGGAATACTGTTGTATAGCAGCATCTAAATATAAATATTTATACTCTACAATGATTGTTCAAAAAGTAATTTATATGACTTTTTAAGATATTGATTTTATTGCAATGCAAAATAATTATTGCAAAAATATAAACAGAACTTCCTGTCACTTTCCCATATAAATTCCTTGTAGAGTAAAACATTGTGATGTAATGGTACCGATTACGATATAATTAATGAAATAAGTTTCACTGATGATGAAATAAAATGTGGTGTCCTTAGTTGCTCTCGGTCTGCTTATCTACTTTTTTTGTTTTGCTTTGAGATGGGGTCTCATTATGTTGCCCAGCTGGTCCTGAACTTCTGGGATAAAGTGATCCTCCTGCCTCAGTCTCCCTAGTAGCTGGGACTATAGGCACATGCCAGTGCATCTGGCTTATCTACTTTTTTACAGCATTGATGGTCTCCATCACTTCTCTCCCAAATGTGATTTTCTCTTTCTCCAAAAGCTGCGCTGTTTGAGGGTTGCTCAGCCTGATTTCTCAGCGACTTGTTCTTGACATGAGAATAAATTTTACAACACATTTTACAAGGCTTCAAAGGATCTGACTTGGCCTCCTGCTCAGCAGCACTTCTGTGTTCAGACTAATCTCTGTAATCTATCCTCTTAACATACTGAACTTATTTTAGTACCTTGTTCTCTATTTTTTACTTATTTTTATTTTTAAAAAATTTTTGTAGAGATGGGGGTCTCACTATATTGCCCAGGTTAGTCTCAAACTTCTGGGCTCAAATCATCCTCCTCCCTCAGCCTTCCAAAATGCTGGGATTACAGGTGTGAGGCGCCACACCCGGTCCTCTTAGTGCTTTGAATAGGCCATGCCGTCTCCCTGCTAGGCCTTATTAGCTGAGTCTGGGGAAAGGGACTGTATTGTCAAGTAAGTTTAAGAAATTTGTGTACTATCACTGCCCCTTACAGTTTCACAGTACAACAAAAGCAAATAAAAAACTATAAGAAATCCTTGACTTAATTTTGTCTAACCCCAAATTTCCCAAGCTTATTTTTCCTGTGTGCCTTTTTTCCTGATACATACTCTATCCTGAAGAATTGGAGTTCTGTGATACTTACTTCAGGGAAAGGTGATCAAGACAGTCTGTCCTTGATAGTTTCACAAATTCTTTGGCAGGCATGGGCTCCATTCCATTACACGGGAGACATTAGTAAGTTAGATATCCAGCTTCCAGGGACTTTCTGTCTTATTCTTTCTACTGTTTCCCTGGACATCCTGGACATGCCCATGCCCCCCAGTCCTGAGAGGAATTCCAAATATTGTCAAAAACTGAGTATATTTATTTTTGGACAGTAAGACTAGGGATGAGGGAGTAATTCTCCAGACATATTGCAGGCAGATTTGATGAATGCAGTGACCAACTGGATATGAGGGTGAGGGAGAAGATGAAGTCAAAGATGACTTTGGTGGTGAGTCCATTAACCAAGAAAGAAAATGGAAAGACATGTTACCACCATAGCAGGAATGATTTTAAGTTCTGGGGATACAGCAATGAACAGAGAGACAATTTTTGTTTGTTCGTAGTCATGTAGTGCTATGGAATATCCAGCTGGAGCCACCTGGTAATTCATAAATAGCCTTCAAGCAGACAGAACCACATGAGTAATACATTTATCTTGTAAATGTACTTCTTGAACAATTCTCACAGCATAACAGTTATCTTATTATTAAAGCACTTCCTCTTAATCTACTGTTAAAAGGATATAATTTCTGTCCTTTGAAGGTCTGTAAAGTAGCAGAGGTTTAAAGAGCATGCAATGGACAGAGAGAGTGGATGTGTTGTGGTACCTGCATAAGTCTTTTCAGCCACAATAGTACAAGGGAAAAGCCATCAGCAGTATAAGCAACAGTTTAATGTGATGTGTCTACTATCAGTACTTGATATGTGCTCAGCACTTAGTAGGTGCTGAGAACTCTGTCTTGGGTGCTTTCATGCATGCCATCACATTCTCCCAAAAGTGCAGCATTTTCAACCCTGGAAATAATTGAAAATGTGTCAGGAAGGTAATTCTATTCTACCAGAGGTAACATGTGTATTTTTCAAATGAACCAATAATAGACGAATTCCAGTCTATGTAATTAAATGTAATTTCAAAATCAGTTTTCGAAGATGAGCACAGATAAAATGTAAGAGGCTTACTAAATTTTTTCTGTGATCAATAGTCCCTAAGATAGGGAAAAAGAAAGCCATAAACTAGAAGTTGGTTGAAAACTCTCAGGAGGTCTTAGCTTCCCTAAGAAAAATATATTCAATTCTTTATTTAACAGGAATTCATTCTTGGCTTGAGTTTTCAGAAATCTATATGTTATGCTCAGACCAAAAGGAGAAAGCTAATGTGCAGTATATTCTTTAGTAAAATGGTGACTCAAGGGTCTTTTCTCCTGTGACATCAAGAAAGCAGGTCAACAAAAGGCTATTCTTCATCTTATTTTTTTTGCTCTTCTGTGTTTTATAATTTTTCCCAAATTAAAATCCATTACTTTTGTAATAAGGGAAAAAAAGCAAGAAAAAAGGATAATGGAATTATTCTTGGTAAAGTGTATTAAACCCTCAAATATTAAAATTTGCAAAAACAAGTTACTAAAAAAATTGATTTTTTTAACATGATGAAACAACCATCCCTATGTCACATTTGGTTTCCTTTTGCTCATTTAAGAAGAAAGAGTATTCAGGGAGAGTTTGAGGTATTGATCTACCTTGCTACCAGTCTTCCCCACCTCTTCTCAAATGATATTTAAAAAGGTCGATTTCTATGTTCAAGTCCATTTGTCCAGTACCTGGTCTTGATGTAAGCTTCTTTTAATTATAGTTTTTTAAAACAGTCACAAGCCTTGACAAGCCTGTTTCTCCCAGAAGCAAATTAAAGAATCAGAACTCTGAATATCTGATTCACTATTTTCCTGACTAATGGATGACAAAAAAAAAAAAAAAGAGTCAAGATGTATAAAAACACAAAAAAATTAAGCCTGTAAATGAACAGCTATACAAGCAAGAATCAACCAGTAAATGGACAAAGAAAATGGGGTAGATTCATACAATAGAATGCTATCCAGCAATTAAATGGAATGGGCTACAGACTCATGCTATGATATGGATGAATTTTAAAAACATTATGTTATGTGAAAGAAGCCAGATACAAGAGACCACATGTTATATGATTCTGTTGAAATGAAATTTCCAGAAAAGGCAAATCTACAAAGACTGAAATCAGATTACTGGTATCTGAGTGGGATGGGTGGTGAGGAGAATTAAAAGTAATGGGCATGAGGATCTCACTGGAGTAATGGAAATGTTTTAAAACTGATTTATTGTGATGGTTGCACAACTTGATAAATGTATTATTAAAATGATTGAAATGTACACTTTTTGAAACGAGTGATTTATACAGTATGTAAAATTTGCCTTAACTGGTTATAAAATAAGTTAATTTAAAAAATAGAAATAACTTTAAACTTTGGTTTATTTTTATTCTTTTTTCCAACACCTTTATTTCTGAATATATGAAATATATAGTCAACTTTAAAAAGATATGTTAACCCCAAGAAAGAACTAGACTTGCAGGTAGAATATAGACTACAAGAGGACAACGTATATATGGGTTGCATGGTCAACTACCAGCCTTAAATCACAGATATGATCTAGTGAGGCCAACAAACACAGAGATTAAGAGCAGTGTTTGGAGCATCAAATCTTGCCTCCACTATTTACTAGCGGGGTGAACTTGACTAAATTCCTTAACAACGCACAAAGTGAAGATTATAATGGTGTGACCACAGAGGATTGTCAGAATTACATGAAATCATGTTTTGGGAACATGTAAATGGGGGCTACATGCCATTACTGAGTGATAGTTCAATAATTTCCCCATTCATCATAGTTTTAAAAGTGTATAATTATTAGAACAAATGGATCAAACCACTTGAAAAACACTATATTTAAGGAAAACATTAAACATTTTAAAATTAAGTTTAGAACTGGACTTGAATTTACAATCCACACTATTAATGCCACAATAGTTACTCTTACCATAATCTGTCCCATAAATTAGTGTTATTATTTTAAAATACATCTGCAACACATTGTTTATTTATGTCTTTATTACAGTTTCAGAGTTAAATTGGGATATTAGTAAATTTATTAGGGCTTACAATTTTTTGTTCATACATATTCTACTGACTTTAAAAGTAAAATATGGCTGAGAACAGTGGCTCACGCCTGTAATCCCAGCACTTTGGGAGGCCTAGGTGGGCGGATCACGAGGTCAGGAGATCGAGACCATCCTGGCTAACACAGTGAATCCCTGTCTCTACTAAAAATACAAAAAATTAGCCAGGCATGGTGGCGGGCACCTGTAGTCCCAGCTACTCGGGAGGCTGAGGCAGGAGAATGGTGTGAACCCGGGAGGTGGAGCTTGCAGTGAGCCGAGATCATGCTACTGCACTCCAGCCTAGGGGACAGAGCAAGACTCCATCTCAAAAAAAAAAAAAAAAGTAAAATACTTAAATGTAGATTTTGCATATCAGTGTTTAATACAGTGCAATATATTAATTGAAAAGTAATTTTTAAAACTATATAGTTCTTGTTACATTAAGCCCTAAGATATAAATTAAAGCTTAATCCAGCTTCACTTTCATCTCCATATCTTAGTAGATTTTATTTTCTTCTTTACCTGCCTAGCTTATATTTAGTTTTTTCTAGGGCTAGGATGGATAGCTGCAAGATTTTAGTTGGGCATGTTATCAGAACTTTCCAACTTCTCTCTTAGTCATGGATTATGAACATCCTAGATTATTTCTTCTATAGTTTTGAAAGCAAGGATTTAGTCTTTTCTTTTCAACCAGTGATTACTGGTTTATAGCCATCTTCCCAATATCAACTAGCAAAAGGTAGAAAGGCCAGAAACAAAATAAACATAGTATCTCCTTTCCTGTTCATAGCTCTTATCTTCCCTGACATTCTCTCTAAGCAGCAGGAAGAGAAGAGCGAGCATTGCAAACTATAACCCCACCTCAATAGGATGGTTGCTTTAACAATCCAATGATAGTCACTTCCCATAAAGAGGTCTTTTTCCTCCTGAAAGATGTCTCTTGCTGTGACTGCTCTTCTCAATATTGCTTGAAATTAAATTCAATGGTAGTGTCTTCACTGCTGAGGCTTCCCATGCAACTTGGAACTGGTATAGTTTAGACATAGAAAAAGGCATTAAAAGGAATATCAGAGACTATCCTAATCCAATCCTCTTTAGTAAGAAAGTTGTTTCTGATACAACTGTTTTAGTACAAGTTTCTTCTGACTAATACTTCAAAAATGTTGTGTCCATACCTGTTTATCTATTTATGTGTATAGAAAAATATTCTGAAACAGAAGGGGTTCTAAACAGACCTAAAATGTATTATAACCACTGTGGTTCTCAAACTCCTGGGGGCTTCAGAACCACTTGGAGGATTTGTGAAACAGATTGCTGCCTCCTTTCTCTCTTACCCCTTGCCCCAGTTTCTAATTCAGCAGATTTAGGATAGAGACATAGAATTCACATTTCTGACAAGTTCCCATGTGCTGCTGCTGCCGGTCCAGGGGCTACACTTTGAGAATCATCATTCTAGAAGCCCAGCTACACTATCTGCTGATCCCAATTCTTATAAAGTCCCCATTACAGATGCAGTATTTTAACATCAGAATGGAAAGATTTTCCATTATGAATCTCCTGAATGAAGAATACCACTGAAACCATAACTAATCCAAGTGCTTTTTTTAAAAACACAGACTTCTGTTGCCTAGGGAACAAACTGAGCTAGAAGAGGTTTCTCAACCAGAGTGTTGCTCAGTTCAAGATTTTATTTTCTACAATCCAATACATGTCTCCAAGTGGGTCATTTTCTTTTCTGTATCTCTGTTACCTAATCTCTATATAGAAATATATATATGTATATATGTGTATGTATATACAGTCTGTGTGAATATATACACATTCTATACACTTGTTTTAAAATAATAAAAAGTAAAAGAATTAGATTGTAGTTTTTTACAAGAATTTAAAACGAGTTGACACACATATGTTACTGATTCTCACATTTGTCCTTTGTATAGACATTTTTAAAATGTATAGCATTTTATCTTCTTCCTTCTGTGCTTGTGGGATATACACAGTAAGGAAAGTATCATAATGTAATTAATAGTATATTGTAACCTGGAAAATTCTTAGTATAGGTTTGACTTTATAGAATAGAGGTGCTTCTAAAAAATTGAGTATAAATGAACCTGGATGTCAAAACCAATTCTCTTACTGATTCTCATTATGAAACTGAAGATAGGCTCCTTTGGGGGGAAAATTGGCTCTAGTACATAATAAAATCATACCTAAGAATACAATAAATTCTTTAAATAGAAAAACGGTAATTTTCTGATAAAAATAATAATAGCCAATGTGTGCCACAAATTATGAATACTAAGTAACTAGGGTCATTCTCATGTTTTATATGCTTGCTTAAAGGTCAAAAAGAAAAATAACTGTTAGCCTAGCTGAAAAGAACTTCCGGGATGAAAACATAACTAAGACTTTGCAAGCTCCTTAACACTGAGTAGTAGGATGGTGTCAAAGTTGCTTGGGATGATTGGATCAGCAGCACTTTGTTGTGGAAGTGACTGGCTTTTAAAAAATATATATTTTTGCCTTATTTGAAATGGAGGGAAAACTAAGAAAGTCAGCAATTATAAGATATAGCAATGGATGTTAAAGAAAAAAAAAATCAATGACACTTGTTAAAGCACGGTGGGAAAGACTTTATTCTGAACCTTCATGACAGGTGTAGGGAGCACTGCAATGGGGTTTTAGAGTGAGGGAGAGAAAGATTGGTCTCAACTCTGAATACGGCACAACCAAGCAGGAATTTATAGCTAAGGAGAAGCGTGGCAGTCAGCAGATGAAAAATTACGAAGAGGAAACATCATGGGTAAGGGGTATTCTGGCTAAACAGACCTAATAGGATTCTTGCTTAAGATAGGGGGATGGTAGAGGATGAGGAACCTGATCAGATATTGAGGATGATCAGATATGAAGGGTAGGGGTTCTTGCTAAACTGACTTAGCAGGGTTCTTTTCTAAAACTGAATTTTACAAGAAAGTGCATAGATGAGTCTAGGAAAAGGTTCAGAAGCCTGACGAAAGTTGAGCCAAGCAAAAAATATTTGTCATAAACAAATGCTTGGGGTGGCATGTCCATTAAGGCTGTAGGCCAGGAGACCTGAAAATGCTCTAAAGCTAGTCAGTCTGGCATCTATCAAGTTAGTTCCCTGGAATTAAAATTTTAGTAGAGGATTTCTTGAAGAGGCAGTGCAGCAGGGTAATAAGACCACAAACTCATAATCAGACAGGCTAGGTTCTACTCTTGGCTTTGTAGCATTTAAGCCATATGACCACAGCCTTGCTACCATAAACCAGCAGCATTGGCATTGCCTGGAAGTTTATTAGAAATCCTGAAGCTCAGACATAGCCCAGACCCACTGAATCAAAATCTGTACTTTAAGAAGATCCTTGAGTAATTCATAGGCACATATATAATAAATGCTGGATGCACTGCCCAATTTCCCCTTCGGAACTGAGAAACTTAATCTCCTAGTGGCTGCAGATGCTGCCTTTTTCTAGAAAGTGCACCTGTCTGGAGAGAGCTGCTTCACCAAAGTCATGTCCCCTTCTCCAAATGCAGTATTCATCACATAACTGTCAACGTAGAAGTCCTAGTCCCCTCACCCTACCTGGAACTACTCTGAAGGGTTACTTTAGCTTCAGAGTGCCCAGGGCATTCATGAAGGATATTGTTATTATTGCATGCAGTATAAGTTCTCTTCCTGTTCAGTGCCACTTCTTCCTCTTCCCTTCTACACATGTTTATCCTGAGAGACCTTCTAAGGAAACTCTACACACTAATATTCATCTCTCGATATGTTTGCTAGAGAACCCAATCTGCACCAACACTGACATTTGAAACATTTGAACTTTGGCCAGGTAAATTAACCTCTGGCTTTTTAGTTTTCTCATTTATAAAATGGAAATAATAATAGTATACTCCTTATGGTTTGTTGAGGATTAAATTACTAATATTTAAAAGTACTTACAGCAGAGACTGTTTTGTGCAGTACCCAAAAAGTGTTATTCATCATGATATAGTGGGTCTGTAAACATAAAGTTATATTAATATCTGTCATGATCATGTTCCTTGTTCAAAAAACACTATTATTCATATGCAAAACCTAGGTTAATTGGGGAATTATCTATTTACTTATGTGTTCGGGCACTTTGCACGGGCCGATGGGAAGGAAGTGTAGGTACACGTATACTAACATGTTATCTGAGTTAGGGTAGAGAATATCAAGCTGATAAAAGCCAGTGGGTTACACTGTCTTCAGGACATAGTGAAATTCTTATTTCCTCTTAAACAGAGAACAGTATAAAACAGAGAAGAGCTCTACAACATGAATCAAAAAGACAGTGATACATGAAAGCATTAGAATCAAATAATTTCAGGAGAGAAAGGATCTTATCCATCTAGCCCAACTATTCATACAGGAATAGATAAATCTAGCTGCCACATCATATATATATATATATAAAAGCTTATCTTGTTTCTTCTTTCTGCAGGTTTAATAGTGAATGTTGCCATTCTGTCTTTCCAGAAACCAAACACATATATATGCATGTATACAAATACACACGCACACACACACACACACACACACACATACACTCACAGTCTTGGAATTAATGCCCTGGGCCCTTGATTTTCTACTGATTTTGGTATGTTTAGCTGAATGAACCAGCACTATCTTCTGGATGGTACTTCCTTTTCTTCAGTCTCCACTGGCCTCTCTAAGGTCACATTTTTAATGCACACATCACTACAGCTCAAGTCCTCAACTCAGTGATGTTATACATCTAGTCTTTGTCAGATTCCCCTCCCTGGGTACTTTTGGGAATTCTCAGGAATTACACTGACCAGCCATCTGGATGTGAACTGCTGTCTGCTCTTCACATATACCTCTGTCCTCCCCTTTGTGGGTCACATTTTGTGGGTCTTCCTCTTTCTGTGCTCTATACTTCCTCCCTGCAAGTGCAGGGGAAGGTGGCAATACCCTTCTCTCAATTCTTTCCAGTGATGACAGCAGCTTGATGGCAACTTTTAACCAGACCTTACAGAAAGCATGGAGATGACAGAAGTAGTTTAGTTATCCAAGTTATCTTTGCTGTGTAACAATAGAGGCTTAAAACAACAACCAGCACATACGATAAATCACACTTTTTTTGGATCCCTATGCATCATGGTGTCAGCTGGGGCTGCAGTCATGTAGGGGCTCAACTGAGCTGGAATTTCCAATTATATGAAACAATACAAAGCAAAGTTCGCAATAAAGTTAATTCTACAATGTCTATAAACAGAGAGGCATGAGACTCAGATCTTAGTGTTCAAAAGCTGGATTTTCACACTCACTTGAGACAGGAGACGTGACTGGGCTCTGGATGAGGTGGGGAGTTAGGACTGCATGTATCTCTATATAAGGGGATCTACAAATACTGTGCTCTTCAGCCCAGGTAAACCTGCTGTCTACCTGTGTTTCAGGGTAAAATTATTGTTTTGCTTTAGCAATCAAAATCTCAAGTCTATGCTAAACAATAGTTAGAGAAACTAAATATATACTTCTCATGAAGTGTAGAAGTCTCAAGTACAGAAATTAATGTAAAATATGTTTTGGGGCCAGTGAAACTCCTGTCCTTTAGCAGAAACAGATGCAGAAAAGAACTATTTGATATAGACACTTAAGGAACCTAGGATATTAAGAAATTTCATGGAGGATGGGTACATAAAATGGTTCATAATGAACAATTAACCTACAAGAGATGATTATCTGCCAGAGTCTCTATAGTAGTCGATGTACCATGCCATTTCTCTATCATAGTAGAAGCCACAGAGAGAATTCACTCCCCACGAACTCAAATAATTACAAGCTAAAAGAGACTATGAAAAAGTATCCTTGAAATGATTCAGTAAGACAAAATTTTAACATAAAACATGACATGACCCAAAGATAAAAATAAGAGGTCAACTTGAAAATAAAACAGAATTGACAGAAATGAAAAATGCAATCATTGAAATTAAATATATCTTAGATAAGTTTAGTAGCAAACAAAACAAGCTGGAAAAAATAGCAAACTGGAAATAAGTCTGAGGAAATTACGCAGAATGTAGAATAGAGAGGAAAAAAAGGTGAAAACATAAAAGAAGTTAAAAGAATGAATGAATATTAGAGTATATTGAGTGAAAGAAGCTAGACCAAAAGGAGTACATACTGTATGCATAATTATATGAAGTTCAAGGACAGGCAAAGACTAATCAAGGTGATGGAAATAAGAGGAACGATTACCTCTGGAGACAAAGGGTAATTACTGCTTGAAAAAGGACATGAGAGACTTCTGCACTGCTGGTAATATTCTATATCTCAATATGGGTTGTGGCTACATGGATGTGTATATGTATACGTATACATGAAGTTTCTCAAGCTCTATCTGTTCAGTTTGCGGACTTAGTTCACTTCACTGTATGTGTTTAATACCTCAAAACAAAAAAGACAAACAGCAACAGACAAGTTAACAGACATGGTAAATAGAATGAGAAGATCCAACATATACCCATAAAATAAGGCCCCCAGAGAGAAATGAAAGATATAACATTAGAAGAAACTATGACAGATAATATTTTATAATTGAAGAAAGACCCAGGTTCTCAGAATGAGGACACATTCAATGCCTGGAGAAGAGTAAGTTTAAAATATAAATAAATGCCACCTAGATGCGTCTCAGTAAAATGGCGGAATACCGAAGACAAATTCCTAAAAGCAATCACTGAGAGAAGAGAAATTACCTGTGAAGAAACAAGTAGACTAACATTGGATTTCTCTAAGACAGAAAATAATTCTTAGACTGGAATTCTATACCTAAGTAAACTAGCACTTAATACTAAGGGTAAAAATTGCTTGCTGAAAGTTTTTTTAAAGGATATAAGAAGGAAGAATTAGAATTCAAGAAAAGATGCGGAGCAAAGAAATTGGTAGACACGTGGGTAAATCTAAAAAAGTAATAGCTTTTGGGGTACGAGTGATTGTTGGTTACATGCATGAACTATGTAGTGGTGAGTTCTGAAATTTTAGTACATCCATCACCCAAGTTGTGTACATTGTGTTCAATATGTAGTTTTTTTAAATGCCTCCCTCCCCTCCCACCCTCCCCGTTTTGAGTCTCCAAAGTCTATTATTTCACTCTGTATGTCTTCACATCATCATAGCTTAGCTCCCACTTGCAAGTGAGAACACACGATATTTGATTTTCCATTCCTGAGTTACTTAGAATAATGGCCTCCAGTTTTATCCAAATTGCTGCAAAAGACATTATTTTGTTTCTTTATGACTGAGTAGTATCCCATGGTGTATATGTGCCACATTTTCTTTACTCATTGGTCAGTGGACACTTAGGTTGGTTCTGTATCTTTGCAATTGTGAATTGTGCTGCTATAAACATCTGTGTGCAAGTATCTTTTTCGTATAATGACTTCTTTTCCTCTGGGTAGATACACAGTGGTGGGATTGCTGGATCAAATAGTAGATCTACTTTTAGTTCTCTAAGGAATCTCCACACTGTTTTCCATAGTGGTTGTACTAGTTTACATTCCTACCAACGGTGTAAAAGCATTCCATTTTCACCATATCCACATCAATATCTATTTTTTTTTTTACTTTTAATTATGGCCATTCTTACAGGTATCTCATTGTGGTTTTAATTTGCATTTACCTGATGATCGGTGATGTTGAGCATTTTTTCATATGTTTGTTGGCTATTTGTAAACCTTCTTTTGAGAAATGTCTATTTATGCCCTTTGTCCACTTTTAGATGGGATTGTTTGTTTTTTCTTGCTGATTTATTTGAGTTCCTTGTAGATGCTTCATACTAGTCCTTTGTCAGATGCATAGTTTGCAAATATTTTCTCCCATTCTGTGGGTTGCTGAGGGATGCTGTCAACCATCTACAATGCACAGGACAGTCCCTCACAACAAAGTTAAAAATGTCCATGGAGGTAACCACACTTTAGAGAAAATTACATACACACATACATACTCAGGAAATTTTGCAAGGCTGTTCATTGCAGCATTTTTGTAGTTTATGAAAAACAAAAACTGAGAACAATGTAAATGTCTACCATTGACGAGTAGGCAAATATTTCATCTTATATTTTTACCATTGTATAACACAGTGAAATATTCCACAACAGTTAAAGTGAATAAATTAGATCTATTTGTCAACATGACTAAAGCACAAGGAGAGTTTTGAGTGACAAAAGCAAGTTGTTAAAAGAAATGGATTTATGCCACTGTATATGTAATATTCTAGAAACACAATGTGATACTCTAATATATTTGGGGTAGGTTTTCTGCCAAAATGGACATATATTTCCCCTTCCTGCATCCGTCCCTATGGAAAGGCCCCTCCCACATGAAGTTGCATGACTTGCTTTCGCTAATGGTATCATAGTAAACAACACAGCAGAGACTTAAAAAGCGCTTGGACACCACTTTAATCTTGCTTCTCCTGGGAACTCTGGTGAGCACAACAGTGTGAATGAGTGAATAAGCCTGATCCATTCTGTTGGATGATGTGAGACACTTGGTCAAATCATTCCTGTCACCCTGACTGACACTGAGCCAACTGCCAGACATATTTGTGAAACCAAGCTAGAGATCTAGTTCCCAGCCTAGAAAGAAGAACTACTCACCAGAGGTACAGAATTATGAGAAATAATATGTTTGTTGCTTTGAGCCACCAAGTTTGGAGGTGATTTGCTGCTATATACCAAAAGGTAATTGATAGAATTGTTCATAGAGAATACATAAGCATAAAAGTCTAAAAGTATGGATGGATAGATAGAACAAACACCACTTTGGATGATATTGAATCCTGGACAACAATTCTGATGAAAATTATCACCCTGATATAAGGAAGGGAGTGAAAAGGAGGAAGTGAGATTCTATTTTACCTATACTTTCTTTTTTCTTTTCTGAAATGGAGCTTCGCTCTTGTCGCCCAGGCTGGAGTGCAATGGCGAGATCTCAGTTCACTGCAACCCCTGCCTCCCTGGTTCAAGCGATTTTCCTGCCTCAGCTTCCCAAGGAGCTGTGATTACAGGCACCCACCACCACGCCCAGCTAATTTTTATATTTTTCAGTATAGCTGGGGTTTCATCATGTTGGCCAGGCTGGCAAAAATAATTACTGAAAGGGCTTCCACTCTCAGGTCTGACATGTAAAGAGCTTGGAAGTTATCTCATCTTTATCATAGAAAAAAAAAGCTGAATAAACTGGAAATCAGTGACTTTTCTTGTACTCATCAGAGACATGAAGTTGCAAGGCACACTGCCACATGGAAATTTGGACAGACAGGCAAACAGAGAATTGCCACTGAGCTCAGCTAACCTGGAACATCAGGTTCTAAAGCAGGAACTGCCAGGGGCACTGTAACTGGTAATTTTAATGAAGTGGAATAGCTGAAAGTGAGCAACATCTGGGGAGCTGCAGTTTTAGAGGTCTCCACACTTTTGTGGGTTTTTCCTCTAGGCACCTCATCAGGTTTTCATGGTGGATCTAAGGAAAATCTTGTTATGTCTCTGGCAGAGGAAAGGGAAAAGTAACCATTTAGAAACATACCCAGAGCATTCTTTATAACAAAGGCCTTTCAACAGGAAAGGATTTTTATCAGAGCCTTACCTCATCTGGGAGGAAGGGCAATTATGTACCTCTAGTACCTCCTAGCTTTCCCATGTCACCTAAAGGTGATGTCACAGCACAGAGTGCACGTGTGAAGGTCGCAGCTTGGAAAAACAGGTCCACTAAACAACTGATGTGTATTTCATCATAACACTATAGAATGCTTCCCCTCCCAGACATCTTACTAACAAATCAATAGGACTCCAGTAAAATAACAGTGGCTTACACTGACAGAGCTGCAAGGTGCAGACTATATTCAAGAAGCAAGTCTTAGAGAAATCTAAAGACAACACGGGAGACAAAAATAAGGACACTATAGGAATTTGAAGTCTCCATAATCCACAGGGAGGGCAAGCACTAAGCACAGCCCGACTTTTGGCCAGATTAACACAAAACCTCACACTACAGGTCTGTTTACCTCAGGTTCTATTATTTGATACACCATATACAAAAACAATAAAAATACATCATATAGAACAGCAATAAAAATGCAAGGAATGCTAATAAGCATAATAATAATAAATTAAAAAATAAAAAGTAGAGTCTGAAGAAACAAAGCAAGATCCAGAACCACTCAGATATGACACAGACTTTGGAATTACCAGATAGAAAATTAAAAATATCTATGATTAATATGTTAAGGATGCTAATGAAAAAAGTAGACAACATGCAAGGCAGATGGGTAATGTAAGCAAAGAAATGAAATATTTAAGAAAGAATCAAAAAGAAATGTTAGAGATAAAAAACACTGTTACAAAAATGAAGAAGGGCTTTGATGGGCTCATCAGCAGTCTACACATGATCAAGGAAAGAATCATCAAACTTGAAGATACAGCAATAGAAACTTGCCAAACTGAAATGCAAAGAGGAAAAAAGAATTTTAAAATGAAACACAATATCCAAGAACTGGGGGACGATTTCAAAAGATGTAACGTATGTGTCATAGGAATAACAGAAGAAGAAGAAAGGGAAAGTGGAACAGAAGAAATATTTAAGGTAACAAATGCCTGGGGAACTTTCCAAAATTCCCCAGACGCCAAACCACAAATCCAGAAAGTTCAGAGAAACCAAGTAGGATAAATGCCAAAAAATCTACTTCTAGGCATATCATATTCAAGCCGTGGAAAACCAAAAATCTTTAAGGAAGGCAAGTCAGGGGAGGTGGGCATTGTAACAAGGTTCTTCTACAGGTAAGTGTAACAAGTGGACTTCTTGTTAGAAATCATGCAAGCAAGGAAAGAATGGAGTGGAATAAAGCATTGAAAGAAAAAATCTAACAGTCTAGAATTCTATCCAGTGAAATTATTCTTTAAAAGAGAAGAAACCTAGACCCCCTGACAAATAAAAACTGAGAGAATTCATTGCAAGGTAGCTGCCCTGCAAGGAATGTTGAAAGTGCTTCACAAAGAAGAAAAATGATATAGGTCAAAAATTCAGATTTACATGAATAAAGGAAGACTATTGAAGAAGGAATAAATCAAGGTAAAATAGCATATTTTATTTTTCTCATTATTAGTTGGTCTAATGAACACAGCTGTTTGAAGTTATAATAATAACAATGGATTGGGCGATTATAACATATGAAGAAGTGAAATGAAATGAATGACAGCAATGTTTTAATGCATGGGAGGGATGAAATACCTTTATCTTCTTGAAACTCTTATTGCTTGCAGTCTATTACTTTGGAAAATGGACCTTTGTGACTGACTTGGTAAACCACTGGAACATTTTTGTCTCAGGATCTGAATTTAGTCTTAAGAGATTTTTCAGCCATGCAGTCTTTTCTAACTTTGATTTATAGTACATCTAGAGTCACCACAACTTTCAAGAAAGACCTTAATCCTGTGCACTGTCAGGTCAACTTTTATTTGCTACCTCTTCCATAATCCTGTGTCTGTAAACCAGCAGTAGAAATCTGCGGAACTTGAACTAAACTCTTCTCAGACTTTCTTTTGGTAAAGTTGGAATCATGTGTGTGTGAAGGCACTGGTTGTTGGAATTTGTAGGTGCATTAAACTAAACTACAGCCATTTGGCTTGGTTGGCCTTTAAGTAATTTCTTTCATTGTGTCCAAGCTAAATCTTATTACTTCTTATAAATCATCAGCAACAAATCACGTTTATTTAGTTCTCAGTGGAGTGTGGAGGTTTTGTCATGCCACCCTAAATTATTTGCATTTTAAGAGACAGCTTTGAGTCAAACAGAGTTGACATTTGAACCCAGCTTCCTTTAGAGGACATTTTAAATTCCTATTACCATTAAATGATTTATTCTATTTTTTTTCTCCAAGAATCAAATGTAGTAGGTAGGCTTATTTTTCTTTTTAAAGCATCTGTTTTCTTCTGTAATTTTCCACGGGCAAGAATGAAATTGAAAATCTGTAGCCTTAGCAGTTTTAAAAATTATATCCTTACGATGCCAAGAGGCCAGGAAGAAAAATTCATAGGCAACTTGCTTTGGAACAATCACTAAAAATTTTTTTTCTATAAAAGGTATGATTTTTCTACTGGATATTTACAAAGATAAATAACCCCATAACCTATAATGAGACAGCTTCATTTCATGAAATCACAAAAGAAACATGCATTAGAGGTAAAACAGCAACAACAAAAATAGAAATCTAAGTCATTAGAGGGATTTGTACAGAGTAATAGACCTTTTAAAAACATACGAAGAAGAAAGGGAAAGTGGAACAGAAGAAATATTTAAGGTAACAAATGCCTGGGGAACTTTCCAAAATTCCCCAGACGCCAAACCACAAATCCAGAAAGCTCAGAGAAACCAAGTAGGATAAATGCCAAAAAATCTACTTCTAGGCATATCATATTCAAGCCGTGGAAAACCAAAAATCTTTAAGGAAGGCAAGTCAGGGGAGGTGGGCATTGTAACAAGGTTCTTCTACAGGTAAGTGTAACAAGTGGACTTCTTGTTAGAAATCATGCAAGCAAGGAAAGAATGGAGTGGAATAAAGCATTGAAAGAAAAAATCTAACAGTCTAGAATTCTATCCAGTGAAATTATTCTTTAAAAGAGAAGAAACCTAGACCCCCTGACAAATAAAAACTGAGAGAATTCATTGCAAGGTAGCTGCCCTGCAAGGAATGTTGAAAGTGCTTCACAAAGAAGAAAAATGATATAGGTCAAAAATTCAGATTTACATGAATAAAGGAAGACTATTGAAGAAGGAATAAATCAAGGTAAAATAGCATATTTTATTTTTCTCATTATTAGTTGGTCTAATGAACACAGCTGTTTGAAGTTATAATAATAACAATGGATTGGGCGATTATAACATATGAAGAAGTGAAATGAAATGAATGACAGCAATGTTTTAATGCATGGGAGGGATGAAATACCTTTATCTTCTTGAAACTCTTATCGCTTGCAGTCTATTACTTTGGAAAATGGACCTTTGTGACTGACTTGGTAAACCACTGGAACATTTTTGTCTCAGGATCTGAATTTAGTCTTAAGAGATTTTTCAGCCATGCAGTCTTTTCTAACTTTGATTTATAGTACATCTAGAGTCACCACAACTTTCAAGAAAGACCTTAATCCTGTGCACTGTCAGGTCAACTTTTATTTGCTACCTCTTCCATAATCCTGTGTCTGTAAACCAGCAGTAGAAATCTGCGGAACTTGAACTAAACTCTTCTCAGACTTTCTTTTGGTAAAGTTGGAATCATGTGTGTGTGAAGGCACTGGTTGTTGGAATTTGTAGGTGCATTAAACTAAACTACAGCCATTTGGCTTGGTTGGCCTTTAAGTAATTTCTTTCATTGTGTCCAAGCTAAATCTTATTACTTCTTATAAATCATCAGCAACAAATCACGTTTATTTAGTTCTCAGTGGAGTGTGGAGGTTTTGTCATGCCACCCTAAATTATTTGCATTTTAAGAGACAGCTTTGAGTCAAACAGAGTTGACATTTGAACCCAGCTTCCTTTAGAGCACATTTTAAATTCCTATTACCATTAAATGATTTATTCTATTTTTTTTCTCCAAGAATCAAATGTAGTAGGTAGGCTTATTTTTCTTTTTAAAGCATCTGTTTTCTTCTGTAATTTTCCACGGGCAAGAATGAAATTGAAAATCTGTAGCCTTAGCAGTTTTAAAAATTATATCCTTACGATGCCAAGAGGCCAGGAAGAAAAATTCATAGGCAACTTGCTTTGGAACAATCACTAAAAATTTTTTTTCTATAAAAGGTATGATTTTTCTACTGGATATTTACAAAGATAAATAACCCCATAACCTATAATGAGACAGCTTCATTTCATGAAATCACAAAAGAAACATGCATTAGAGGTAAAACAGCAACAACAAAAATAGAAATCTAAGTCATTAGAGGGATTTGTACAGAGTAATAGACCTTTTAAAAACATACTATTAGCAAATTGATTGTATATACACTAACTTTCCAGCTATACTTGTTTTTACCCTGTAAAATACAGTACACAACTGCACTCCTTGAGGTTTTGACAATTGACTCTTTCTGCTCCATTCCCTAGAACACAATTAACTAGGTTTTATTTCTTATTCACATGGCACTGCATGCTCAGTTTAGAGATATTAAGACAATAGGGTTAAACTCATCTTTTATTGTGTAGTATGTGAAAAGTCTTGAATGGATATGATTCCAAAATAGCCTGTTTTAATGCCAATGCCATGCAGCTACATGAATTTATATTGGATATTTAGATTTACTTTATAAGAAGGAATGTAAACAGTACCTGGCACAGTGCTTGGTTCATATAATTGCCATTACAATAAGGTGTACAATTCATAGTACAAATGATCATGTAAAGAATACAAGGTGCCTGTACCAGAAGGCCCCCCAATGGCTATTATCAGTGAGGGTTTTTCATGGGACGTGACTGAAACACATCATGACAGTACTGGCTCTGGACTCTGTAACACAATCAGGCTGATCTGGTCAGCCAGGCTCCCATGTCAGCTGGCTTTATCTAATGAGAGGCACTGGTGGGAGTGTGGCAGGCAAGAAGAAGGGAGACGCCACAGTATTTCTTCTCTCCTTCTCTGTCTCCAGCAGCTTCTTCTGCTGCAGCTAAATCTCTTTTATTGCTCTAGTTTCTGCCAGATAGGTCTACTGTGGTTTCAACTTCTTCCGGGAAACTCTGACCTCCTACTTCTGATAACACCACTTTTTCCCTTTATCCCTCCAGTCTAAGGGTGACAGTAGCTTCCTGCTATGGCTGATCTCTAGGTTGTTTCACAGTGTGAGTTGGCTTCACAGATCTTTCATCACCCATTTATAAACCCCTGCATCTGGTACAAAAACACAAAAGCAGTTTCTGTTTTCCTAGTTAGACCTGACAAATACATTGACTAACTTGAGAAGCAAAAGGGATTCATTGGAAGACTGACGTGATAGTTTACAAACTGAAATGAGAGCTGAAAAAAAACACACACACAGCTTGGAAATTACAGGAACTAGAATGGTTTTAGGAAATGCAGTACCAGGAATCTAAGGACAATCTCTTGATCACTGCCATTATATGACTCAGCTGCAACTGCCTTCTGCCTGTATCTCCATTGGAGATTTAAATTCCCAGAAGAATCAAAGTCAAGGTTGGGGCACAGGCCTACTCTTGTTGTGGTGGTGGTGGTGACTGAGAGTCAAAAGAGTCCCAAAGAATGGAAGGCAGAAGAGTTCATCAGAGGATGAGATTTCAGACAGACAAAAGAGCAGAGATCCATGACTATAACCTTGACTTGTCATGGTCAGATTTTGGTCCTGAATCTTATAGGCCCAGGATACTGAATTTTTAGGCACTCTGAAAATGAGTACATATCCCATTTTAATAAGGTTTGCAGAGACTGAGCCTATCAAATGGCTAGTTTACTAATTTATAATGAAAAATACAACTGTCAAGTGCATTTAAGATGGCCTGATCAGCACATTTCGTTTTAGCCAAACCACATGTAAATCAAATAGTGGAAGATTGATTTGTGAGCATGAAATGAGAACAAAGGGTGTCATTTGAGAGGCAGTTCAAATAACAACAGGTGTGTCAAATAAATATTGAGATGTCTCGAGAGATGTCTCTCTGGTAAAGAATTTTAAGACGCTTACTCACGGTTGTAGGTTGGATTCTCTGGAAGCAGATGCTGAAACAATTAGGAGTACACTATGTTTATTAGGACTCAAAACTCTGATGGAAGGGGGAGGAATCAGGAAGGGGCAGCGGGAGAAGTTGAATTATAAGGCAGGACAGACCTATCAAAGACTTGGCCCACCCAGTAGGGAGCTCTGGACAAGTCCTACCCATCATTGTTGTCCAGTGTCGGACTGAGATCACCAGGCCTTCATACTCCTGCTTCACTGGGTCACTGAGCATTGCTTACCTTGGGAGAGGCTTGACCCTGAAGGGGCCATACGGCACATCTTCACATTTACCACCCTCACTGTGGGTGTAAGCTTGCTCTGGAGGCGGCACAACTCAGAGCCACTTAGCCAAGAAACCTCCTCTTTTCAACAAAGCTTTATGATCCATCAAAGAACCATAGACAAAATGTACATGTGTTAAAATGGTGGCAGTGTTTGCATTTCAAGAAACATGTGAATGATAATGCTAGTCACTTTTAGTTTAATAATAACAGTTATTTTTTCTTCCCCATAAAATCTGCCATAAAAACCCGAGTTGAAGTTGACACATCATTACTTGGTGAAAGCATTCTGAGAGCCCCCAGGCATGATTCACAGCCGATGGATTACAAAGGGGAAGGGGGAATTGGGAGATTGTATCTCAGTTACTTTCAGAAACCAAATATATGTATGCCTTTGAAGAAAAATATAAGGCCACTTGAAGTTTAATATCAAATTAAATTCTATTTCAATTCAGTCTTTTACAAGGTAACATTCAAAAAATATTTCTGATGTTATTATTTTTTGTCTCTGCCTGTCATCATGGATGAACATTTA
>NW_012101876.1:6938250-6950527 GCF_000951045.1 Mandrillus leucophaeus | reverse complement strand
AAAAAAAAAAAAAAAAAAAAAAAAAAGTTGCTTCTTGCCGGTTGGCAATCAAATTGAAGCATCATAGAATAGAAAAACAGAAGGACAACATAATGTGCAATAAGCAAATGCTTAATTATTTAATCAGGTTTAGAGTCCATAAAACCAAAACATGCACATTTAATTTTTATTCACATACCACCTCATAAACACTCCATAGTAGTATACAGAATGTCTATTTGAAATATAGATTGGGGGTATGTGTTTGTATGCACATATAGACACAAAGCTTGTATTTTCTTGGGTATATTCAATTCTGAGAATTTACAGAGAACCCACATAAAATGTTTTGATCTACTCTGATTATGCTGCCTGGACAGTAAGAGTCCTCAGTTTCAGTTTTATAAAATTTGGACTCCATTCATTTGGCCTACACAACAGAAAAATAGGAAAAAAAAAAAATGGTCTGGGCATTTGTAGCTCACTTTTGCTACCTGCCATTTTGTGCAATCGAGTGTTGAAGCTGCTGTCCCAAATGTATTCCCTACATTGATTTATTTCTCTTGTATTATAGTTACGCTATTTCTCTCTTCTCTTCTTTTTGCAGCTGGGTTGTGTGGTGTCTTCTTTTTAAAAAGCACTTGTAAGCATTTAAACTAATCAAGGCAACAAATCAATCTGTAACACCTTGAGAAATTCCTCCAGGTTGAAGAAAATGGGGGTACCTATGACAGAGTCTTCTATGATAAGGCGTCCCCAACTGCCTTACGGTATGGCACAGAGTGTTTGTGTATATGTTGTGTCTGTATTGGTTCTCTCCTCATGCTATTTTACACAGAAGTCAGTAATTTCAGAGGTAACAATCAGAAGTAAATTCAATAGTCCCGATATAATTCTAAATGAAATACAACTCTAATATTTCAGAAAACTTTAGACCCTTAAATAGCTAGAATATTCAAAATACACAATGGCCCCGTATTTTAAAATTTCTTGATTCATTCCTCCTAAATTTCTTCTTGCTATTAAAAGACATCCCCTTTGGCAGGCCAGATATCACCAGTCTGGTCATCTTCATTTTTATTAACTCCTAAATCAAGCTGTTTCCACAGCATGCTGTGGATTCCTGCATTAATCTGAATTCATCTTTCTCAAACAGTAGGTCTCTGTCCCTTAAACTCTAACCTCAAATTACAGCAATTTTGGGAGGTAATGGAATTGTTCCATATCTTTAGCGGATGGTGTTGGTAATCAAACTCCATATGTTTTTCAAAACTCATAGATCTGTGCATTCAAAGGGATGGATTTTACTGTGTATAAGTTATACCTCAACAAATCTGACTTAAATGAAAAGAAGAGCTCTGAACAGACAGTTTCCATTTACACAAAATTCTGAATCAGACAAAACTAACCTACAGTAAGGTTCTCGACCTCAGTGCTATTGACATTTTGGACTGGATTAATCTTTGCTGTGGATAGGGCAGCTTTATGGGCATGCAACCTGTGTAGCGGCAGCTTTTTGAGGGGGACTGTGCTTGACTTCATGCTCTGCTGTCACCATTTAGAATTTCTTAAGTATTTGACCTTTATTTATTTATTTATTTATTATTTTTTTGAGACAGAGTCTCACTCTGTCATCCAGGCTGGAGTGCAGTGGCACGATCTCTGCTCACTACAAGCTCCGCCTCCCGGGTTCACACCATTCTCCTGCCTCAGCTTCATGAGTAGCTGGGATTACAGGCGCCCTTCACCATGCCCAGCTAATTTTTTGTATTTTTAATAGAGATGGGGTTTCACCATGTTAGCTAAGATAGTCTTGATCTCCTGACCTCGTGATCCACCCGCCTCAGCCTCCCACAGTGCTGGGATTACAGGCGTGAGCCACTGCACCCAGCCAGTATTTGACGTTTAAACTTGTATTTTGTAAGTGAAATCCAGTGGGACGATGGAACCCGCACATGCCCAGGTGTCTTTGTGGGCATGTTCAGGGTCAAGTCCATGAGCACAGCCAGCAGCCAGTCAAGTCCATGAGCACAGTCAACATGAGCACTGACCAGCTGGGCAGGCGGCCCAGTGCCTGCATGAGTGCCTACAGTAGTCTAGAGTGCGGTGATGCCTCAAAGAGGAGGCCAGGCCTGGGTTGTTGATGGTTCCACAAAAGCTGCAGGTGGTGGCAGTGGCCATGACCTCAGCAGAGAGGAGGGGCTCTGCATGGGGGCTGTGTTAGGACCAACAGTGGGAGAAAAGCTTGCCTGTCTGTCCCCAGAGCCCATCATCGCATCAGCTATGCAAAAGTGAATTCTCCAGTTCAAATATCAGGACAGGAACTGCTAGCACTCAGGCAGTAAACTTTGTCGATAAATTATTACAAAATAAAAACATACAAAAATGGGCATTGCAATAAAGCATATCATGGAGTTATTCAACTTCAAAGAATTTGAATCTCTTGTTATGCAAACTGCAGTAACATTGGAAAACAAATATCCACAGGCTTAGATATAAATATGAAAGACTGTTAGATTAGATGAAAAAGATCATAGTTTTTACATGAAGCAGCAAATGAGCCAATTATTAATGAGGAAGGCATTTTAAAAATTACTATTTTCTTATAATTGAATGTACAGTGACAGAATGTATAAACAAGAATTTTGAATTATGTACAAATCATGAAGCCACTTTTGGCTTACACAAGTTACAGAAAACGTCAGAGGAAACACGAAAATGCCATTGTATAAATTACATTTAAAATTAAATTCAGACTTAGATGAAACTGATTTGTATGAAGAGTTAAATCTTTTTAGAAAAATTGCCCTATGAGAATCATCATTTCTGCATATTCTAAAATATATAGTTTTTGAAATAAATTATCAGAAATGTATCCCAATGTTGTCACTGCCTATAAAGAGCTTTTAATAGCTTGAGTAACAGTTGCATCAACAGAATATCCTTCTCAAAATTAAAAATTATCACAAATTATTTGCAATCTTGCATTTGCCAAGAGTGACCAATGACACTTTCAATTCTATCAATTACAAATGAGGTCACTAAAATGATCTGCATAAACATAAGCCAGAACAATCTTATAATCAACCAAGATCACATTAGTAAGGTGGTATTATTTATTGTGTTATATAAAGTTATGACATCAAAATATGTTTTTGCAATTTGTGAGTTTATATTGTTACTCCCGTGTTACTAGTACCCCTGACATTTAATGAGTCATAGAGGCCACCTTTTCCATGATGGCAAAATGGGGGCTTACACAGAAGGTTTCTAACATCCCTTTTAGCTCTTAGATTCTATGGTTCACCCATCAATAGGTGCCAATTATAGCCTTCAAAACTCAGCTAAGGCCAGGCATGGTGGCTCACGCCTATAATCTCAGCACTTTGGGAGTCCCGGTTGGATCACGAGGTCAGGAGATCGAGACCATCCTGGTTAACATGGTGAAACCCCGTCTCTACTAAAAATATAAAAAATTAGCTGGGCATGGTGATGGGCGCCTGTAATCCCATTTACTTGGGAGGCTGAGGTAGGAGAATCGTTTGAACCCGGGGGGCAGAGGTTGTAGTGAGCCGAGATAACACCACTGCACTCCACCCTGGGTGACAGAGCGAGACTCTCAAAAAAAAAAAAAATCTCCAACAAAAAAAGATCGGCTAAAACCCAGCTTCCTCGAGAGGTGTCTACACATCTTTCTGTCGATCTGAGCCTATAGTCAGCATTTGCCAATAGTGTGTACATGCAGATTGTAGCTAATGATTTGAGTGTTTATTTTGCCGAGTGGACCATACAGGACTGAACTGTCTTTTTAAAATACTCTATTTGGAAATGAGCTCATAAGAACTTTTCATCTCGAACATGTATCACTCACATCCAGAAGAGAGAAATGCCTGTGATCAGAAACTGTGAATCTATTGGCACACTGTAGGCAGCAAACTGGGCTTATAAGATGAGGGGCGGGGGGCGTATAAAAGTCAGCTTCAGAACAACAGCTGGCACCTTACCTTTGGTAGGGAGACAAATCATATTATCAGCAGGTCGACCATGATGGACCTATGCCACAACACCAAGCAGCTTTAATAGGTTTTAGCTGGGCTTGACAATTTCTATGGTTTAGTTTGAATTTGCCATCATTGAAACTAAGGCCTAACCGGAAACTATAATTATGAAAACCCATATTATTTATCAGATCATATCCATAACTTATATGGCAATAGAGCAGGAAATACATTTACTGGGTGACTGAATAAATCTGGTTGCCTGAGCTAGAAACAAGGAAACATGCATCCTTAACCCTTCCCTTTAACTATCTTCCCCTTCAATTGATCACCAGGTCTTTTGGGTGATGCTTCCTGAAGAGCTAGGTATCTGCCACTTTCTCCTCATCCTCACTGCCATTAACTTCGTTCAAACTACCAATACCCCTGACCTTGACTATGGTTAAATATTCTTAACAAGTCTGACCCAACTCCAGGCCTCTTAAGAACACAGCAGCAGAAAGTGGCCTTTTAAAATGTTACTTCCCTGCTTAAAACACTTGTAGATTCCCATAGATTCCAAGAATACTCCTTAACATAACATGTATTTCATGACCTTGCACTGCAAGGTGCAAGGCAAAGGGGAAGCAGTCACATCTTACACGCTGCGGCAGAAGGAAGAGAGTGAATGGGGAGGTGCTACACACTTTTAAACAACCAGATCTCATGAGAACAGCAAGAGGGAAATCTGCCCCCATGATCCAATCACCTCCTACCAGGCCCCTCCCCCAACATTGTGGATTACAACTGGACATGAGATTTGGGCAGGGACACAAATACAAACGATATCAGACCCCATCAGGTACCCCTATGTTTTCCCTATGACACCCCATACTTATCTGTTTATTTGTTTGACTCGTCTATGGAGTCATTGAATTTGGCTTTGATTTCTCCATCAATGCTTTCAAATACTGGCAGATCCCCCTTTCCTTCTTCCTAGTAACTTGTAGGACACATCTCATTGCTTTTAATAGCTTCAGATATTAAAGAACAATCACATCTTCAGATACTAAGAAGTGGTATCCAATCTAATATCAACTTTCCCACCATGTATCTAATTCTCAGTTTCTGCCCATGGTACCTCTAGGCCTGGGGTCAGCGAGAGGAATGGAAAGAAAAGGGGAAAAGATCTTTTTATTTAACCAAAGCTGCTTGTGGATCTCTTTTGGCTGACAAATGCCCTGACCTAAATGCCTTCTCTTTCATAGGGTAAATTTGTGGATTCTTGGGTGACCCTCATGGGGATCAGCTACTAACTGGAGTTTCGCTCTGCTATAAACCTCTTCACTCCTTAGCTTCTGCATTTCAGCAGAATACTCTCAGAGTTCCCTTACCCTGAGGGTCAGTCCTCTCAAACTGGGTCCTTTCAGGATGACACCAGTTGGCTACCTTTCTATAGAGTCCACCTGTCCCATCAGTAAATTTTTGTAGTCTTAATCCAGCAAACCCCGGAAGTATAGGCCATTTCTATTACAACCGTCTCTTTTTCAGGCCACTGCTGTATTCTCCACCAGTCTCCAGATGAGAGTTACAACAGTTTCTATACAGTTGAAGCCCAGGGGCACCACTTATTGTACTCCTGAAACCCTGCAGCTCTAATTTGTATTGAAGGGTCAGTGGGTGTTTGTCCCTTATGGGGCAAGAAGGAGAATCACCATAAAACTCTCTACTCCTAAGAATTACCTTCAAATAAATTATTTTTTAAAAATGAGGCTTCTCTTTTATTTTATTTTATTTTTTTAATGATTGGGCAGTAGGTTTTTCTTTTTATAATTTTTAATTTTCATGTATACGTAGTTGGTGTATATAATTAGGGGTACATGAGATGTGAAATAAGCATATAATGGAGAATGGGTTACCCATCATCTCAAGCATTTATCCTATGAGTTACAAACAATCCAATTATACTCTTTAAGTTATTATTTTAAAATGTACGATTCAGTTATTATTGACTATAGTCAATTTGATAGCACCCTATTGTGCTATCAAATAGTAGGTCTTATTCATTCTTGATGAATGGACACCTTGGTGGTTTGGACAAGATCTTGGAGAATGCTCTAGATTATCAAGCAAAGACTATTACTCTCTTCCCTTGCTTTCTCCCAAACAAACAGAACCATCTAAAACTGTTCTGAGCCACCTGTAGCTGGGTGTGGAGTGACACAAGAACCTTGGTGGCCACCAGCACTATGAGTGCGTCGGGTTAGACCTGAAGCCAGCACAGCACTAGGTCTTGCCCAAGGCCTGCTATAACCAGTCCCTGGCTACTGCCTACGTTTGCTTAAGGCCCTGGGGCTCTACAATCAGTGGGTGGCAAAGGCAGCCAGGCTTGTGTCATTCCTTTTAGGACAGCGAGGTCCCCCAGTCCTTGTGTGGGTCCAGAAGAGTCCAGGAGCCAGGACTGAAGTCAAAAACCTTAGTAGTCTACTTGGTGCTCTATTGTATTGCGGCTGAGCTAATACTCAACCACAAGACACAGTCCTTCCCACTCTTCCCTCCGTTTTCCAAAGGCAGACGAGCCTCTCCCAATGGCCACTGCCACCCCAGGCCATCAGGAGTACAGCCAGACTACCAGAGATGTTCTTAAGGCCCAAGCGCTCTCAAGTCAGCTTGTAGTGAATGATTCCTGACCTGGAACTCACCTTTCAGGGCAATGGGCTCCCCATTGGCCCAGGGCAGGTTCAGAAATGCTATCCAAGAGTCGAGTCCTGGAATCAGGGACCCCAAGAGCCTGCTTGGTGCTCTGATCCATGGCGGCCATGCTGGTACCCAAGGTATAAGATGAAGTCCCCTTTACTTTGCCCTCTGCTTTTCTCAAGCTAAAAGAGTTTTGCCCTGTAGCCACCACAGCTGGTTTTGGGCTGAGTCTCACCTAAGCTAGCAAGTCTCAGAGGCTCATCAAGGGCTTTGGTGTAGAACTTGGGTATCACTGCTGGTTATTCAGGGTCCAAGGGATCTTCATTTAGCAGGCAATGAATTCTGGCAGGTCTGAGTCCTTTCCTTCAAGGCACTGGGTTCCTTTCTGGCCCAGGGTGTGCCTAGAAATGTCATTCGGGAGCTAAGGCCTGGAATGGGAGCCTCACGACTCTGACCATTGCCCTGTCTTGCTGTGGCTTAGCTGGTATCCAAGATGCAAGACAAAGTCCTCCTCCCTCTTCCCCATCCTCTCCTCAAGTGGAAAGAAGGGGTCTCTTTTGGAGCCGCCAGCTGTGCAGCCTTGGGTTAGGGCAGGGGTGATGCCAGCGCTCCCTTGGCTGCCCCACCCTGTGTCTCGGTATGTTGTGTGTCTCCCTAGTCCACTATCTCTGGGCCTAGTTCAGCACTAGGTCTTGCCTAGGAGTTGCTGTGTTTATGGCCTAGACTGCCTTTCAAATTTATCTGGAGACACGGAGCGCTATAGCCCTCAGTGGTGAGGTTTGCAGGCACTCAAGTTCTGACAGCTGGGATCTGCGATTCCCCTCTGGCTAGGGTTGATTTAAATGCCTCCTCTGTGGATTGACATCAGCTGAGTTTGGTCGTTTTTCTTTCTGCTGTAACAGGATAGCACTGAGCTCAATACCTCACAACTGCTGTGTTCTACCTTCCCCAGTGCTCAGAGACGCTCTTTGCACCATCCTGCTGCTGCTGGGGGTAGGGGAGGGGGGCACTGGTGATTCAAGACTGTTTTTCCTATATCTTCAGTGCCTCTTTCAGTGACACAAAGTTAAAACCCGGTACTACGAGTGCTCACCTGGTTTTTGGTTCTCATGAAGCTGTTTTTTTCTGTGAGGATAGTTGTTAACTTGGTGTCCTTGCAAGGGAGAGCTTTCTATTCTGCCATCTTGCTCCATCCAAAAAAAAGAGGCTTCTGTTTCATAGATTGAATTTGGATGAAGGACTTAGAGTCACAAAATTGACTTAGCTACTTCTTAGCAATTCCTTGCCTTCTCTTGAATATGCAGGCACTTGTCAACCATTGAGGCAGAGAGAAAGTCCCACCTGATATGTTGTTATGCCTGTTTGTCTTCCCTTGAGGACTGGGCTTGTAGCTTTCTCAACCTCGTATTCCTAATGTGTAGCAAAGAGTCAAGCGGTAATGAATTTCAGAGATTAATAACTAATTACTATACAACATGATACATTTATAATAGTCACAGGCAATATGCTTTGATACACAAGGAGGGAATGGTCAAATTTACCATTAGGAAAGACTCAGAAATGTAAACTCTTCCCTAAAAATATATGTCCTGAATCACCAATTAGTCTGTAGGAAAAGGCATTAAGTTTTCTTCTCTATTTTTGACTTGTCTTTTTCAATTATTCTGCAAAGGAACATACAGAATCAAAATAACAAAATAATGTGTTTTTTAAATTCTCTACCATCTTTTTAAAACATCAGAATTAATAATAATAATCATATCAGGCTACTCTGAATTTAGCATTTAAAACAGGAATGGTTTTAGCTTTAAGTAAATAATTATAAAAGTTAATTTCTAAAAGTATTGTCTAGGGTTTTTCCTGGTTCTGGTTGAAAGTAACAGAAGCTTGATGGATTTAACTTTGGCTGAAAACTGAGCTCATTATAAAGATGATAGTGGCCACCAGGAAACCCAAAGGCAAAATGTAGCTGGATTGAGGATCAAATCAGGACCAGAGACTATCCTAGAATGCCTGGTAGAGCCTCGAAATTCTTTACCCTTCTGTTTCCAAGCTTTTTCTGTTTTGTAACACACATAGTTTAACAGCCACTGCTAATGATGTCTGAGTTGGCACATTACCGGTTTCACCGTCCTTAATCTTGTTAGCTCTTAGTCTCAGCTCCAACTTCCTGTTTAGATCAGGTGCCCCAATCTAATCAGCTTTGGCTGTGCCACTATGTTCATTACACAGAAGGCAGTTCTCAGAGGTGGGGATGGGAGATTGGACTTCTAACCTAATTGATATCCAGGACAGATATTTCAAAGGCTTGGTTCTTTATCTCAAGAAAACTTTCATCTCAGGGCCTTGGCAGTTGATTTACCTATTGAGAACAGGCATTACTCACTGTATTACTCTGAAATAATTTATACTCTCTTCAAAGATGGGAACATTCTTGCTCCTTAACAGGAAAGCTTCATTGTTAGAACTTCCTTGTTGTTTATAAGAGTTTCAGTGCACGGTTGCTGTTCTATTTGAAATTAGAGAAGGAAAACAACACAGCATCTCCAAGTATAAATGAATCTTAAAATCAAATTTGAAATTCAACCAAACTCCAAATTTACTGGGCTTCTTTCCTGAAGATAACTTGCTGGGGGGGCCAGCAGGATTATAATCAGAAATTACATTTGACCCAGAAAAAGTGAAATCATGTATTCTTTTTCACTTGAGAATACACATAACAAGTGTGTGTGTGTATATATAGATATATGATTATAATATATACACACACATATATACTACAGACACATATATGTATATATTATCAAGTATGCATATAAATACATATTCATATATTTGATGAAAATATAAACTTGTGTATTAGTCCATTCTCATGTTGCTAGGAAGAAACGCCTGAGACTTGATAACTTATAAGGAAAAGAGCTTTAATTGACTCACAGTTCCACATGGCTTGGAAGGCCTCAGGAAACTTACAATCATGGTGGAAAGCACCTCTTCACAGGGTGGCAGGAGAGAGATTGAGTGCCAGCAAAGAAATGCCACATGCTTATAAAACCATCAGATCTCGTGAGGACTCACTTACTATTATGAGAACAGCATGGGGGAAACTACTTCCATGATCCAATCATTTCCCACCAGGTCCCTCCCATGACACATGGGGATTATGGGAACTACAATTCAAGATGAGATTTGGGTGGGGTCATAGCCAAACTTGATATATATCAAGATATATTTGTCAAATATATATAACTTGATATATACATATAACAGTGTTAGCTTTATATAGAGTACATATTCTATATAAATATATATTTTTATATACAATATGTATGTCAAGTTTATAAATATATCAAATTTTTTATATATCAATTTTTGTATATATAAGCATGTGGCTTTTGGCAATGATGCTACTCTTTTTTAAGTTAAATTAGGCTCTATGACTATAAAACATGACTGAACAGGCTTCTCCTTTGTATTACCATGTAAATGTCGATGGCACAATTTTATTTTACCACCATCAGACTCTTTATTAGCATTCCCTGTGTTTTCCTCTGGCTCTCCGCTGTACAGACATTCACAGAGCACATGATTCTAGTCTGCATCAAGGAAACAATGGATTTCAGGGTCTTATAAATATTGGGAGTGAGGAATGTTCAGAGAAGGCAACACTGGGGGAAGAATTTAAAAATATCCTGAGTAGTTGAAGGCAAGCATAGAGTTCTCTCCATTCTCAAGGATTCATTCCCATAAAGTTTCTTTTCTTCATTCTCAGGCAAACATGGCAAAGTACAGGACAGTCTTAGAAGACATGAGATTCTTGGTGAATTTCAGATAGAAACATACACCCACAGGTATACTTTATGTATATCTACAATGTAAACAACAACTTTATCTATACCCACAATGTCAAAAATAATGTGTAAGCTTTAAAAAGTAGTCGTGTATGTGTTTATTTCCATTAGTGCATCAAGAAGATGCAGTTTTAAATCAGGAATATATAACTATTATACAACATATAGAACATCCATAATTTGCTAAATGTGGGACTGAAGGCACAACACAGCCTCCAGGGTCTTCATGTTTATGAGCACTTGTCTGCATTATCCAGGGCTGAAATAAATAGCCACAAAACTGAACACTAATCCTCTAAAGCATTTGATGAACATACCTGTTTGGAAAATGACAGGATAGCCAGTTATTTTAATTGAATCTTTGTTTTCAAGTCAGAGGGCATTTCTCATTATAATGGACTTAAAGAAGTGGAAACAGGCACAGAGGTTGTTACTTGGACACTATGTGTAATCTTATTTTATCATTTTTGTCTCCCTCTGTTTTTCGGTATTCCCAAATGGGCAGCCTGAATCTGATTGGAACACAAACTGTGGTTCTTTGATTTTTCCAACACATTTTTATTTTAGGTGAGATCGAGTTGACCTATTTATATTTATGAGGCATCTGTCGCTCCAAAAATCCTGGATAAGAAAGAATGAATCAGACCATGGGACACTGGCCAAGACTAAACTAATTTGCTATTGCCTTCTTGGGGCCAAGAGAATACGATCTCTCCCTTGTGAAAGGAGTAAGGATTTTTTTAAAGAGAATGGTTGTTTCACCTGTTAATAATCCTGGGATCCAGAAAAGCTCGAAGGAGGAAACTTGACAGTCTTTGGAGTGGGAAAGAGAGGGAATTCCTCTTCTTTCTGGCCTTGACCCAGAGCCTGGATGAATCCTAAAGCACTTACAGTGGAGGGAGTGAGGGCGGGAGCTAGCAGAACTCTACTATTGCCAATGGCAACCTGTGACTATGCTGGCTCCAGGACTCATGGCACAGAGAAGAGGATCATGGCAATGCCACAAAGAAACTTGGTGGTGGACGACAAATTTGTTCCAAGTAGGCCAGTGGGTACATATTCAAGGCTGAAGATATTGGGGTATATTCAAATATATAGCTTCATTTGACATCATTACCCGTAGACTATTTTGCCCTAATAATGCAAAGCTCCCTTTATTTTCATAAATAAATATTAAAATACCAGTTTCTATAGTTTCTTTAATCCAGAAATAATAGTTATACACAATCTAAACATTTTAGTAGGCCCTCCTCTGCTTAGCAGCACCCCTGGTGAGGTCTCATTTTGATTCAAGGCTAGATTCTGTACTTTATTCCAAGTAGCTCCTGCTCTTAAAAGGCTTGCAGTCTTTAAAATTACATCAAAAACTATAGTTTTATATGTTCATAAAACAGAAGAGAATGTTAAAAATAAAAATGTTGTATAAGGAAATTGTTTTCCTTTTAAATATTTTAATCCAATATTTGTATGTGGCATTAACATTATGGTTTCAAAGAATATTTGATGGCCTGGAAGAATATGCTAAGTGAAAAAAAAGTAGAATGCGATTTTGTATATATAGTGTGATTCTGATTTCTAAATGCATGTTTCATGTCCATAGAAAACAAGCAATGGAAAGAAATCCAGTACATTTTTTCAAAATTTTATTTTATTTTAAGTTCTGGGGTGCATGTGAAGGATATGCAGGTTTGTTACACAGATAAACATGTGCCATGGTGGTTTCCTGCACCTATCAACCCATCACCTAGGTATTAAGCCCAGCATACATTAGCT
>NW_012101876.1:6925673-6937470 GCF_000951045.1 Mandrillus leucophaeus | reverse complement strand
AGTCTTGCTGTGTCACCCAGGCTGGAGTGCAGTGGCACCATCTCAGCTCACTGCAATCTCCACCTCCTGGGTTCAGGCGATTCTCCTACCTCAACCTCCCTAGTAGCCAGGATTACAGGCATGCACCACCACACCCAGCTGATTTTTGTATTTTTGGTAGAGATGGTTTTTCACCATGTTGGCCAGGCTGGTCTCGAACTCCTGGCCTCAAATGATCCATCTGCCTCAGCCTCCCAAAGTGCTGCATTACAGGTGTGAGCCACCACGATGTCATTAAACTTCTTTTATAATGTAAAAGCCTAAATAAAAATAACTCTTTTATGTACTCTAATTCTAAAAAGAGCACTGAATTAAAAATTAAAACAATAAAAACAAATCTAATTGGTAAACAGAGTAAGCACCAATAAAATTATAGAATTGTTTCCCTATGATAGAAATGTATAGATAATTACCAGAACGGTGCTACCTAGACACAGGTAGAGTGAGCGAGGAGAAGTTGCCAGTTACTAAAATATCTGGAGGCAGGGTGGGGAAGATGAGCCAACACAAGCTTTGGGGCCAACGTACCTGGGCTTTAACTCTGAATCCACTGCTTACTAGCTAAGACACCTTAAATAAATCACTTGATTTTCTGAGTATTGGTTTTCTCCCTGGAAGGTAGCTGTTATGGCAATTGCTACTCTCAGGGTTGTTGTGCGGAACTCATGTGAGTGAACGTACATGAAAGGGTTTTTAACATGAAGCACATCTTTAAAATGCCAGTGGCTCTGCCGTTAACTCCGATATAGTCCCACAACTGATACATGGTTTATGCTGAAAAAGTCTCCATTGTCCCACAGCTGGGCCTAAAACTATCCACCATGTCAATTCTGAGCAATTATGTAAAGACTAATTTCTCAAACTCCATGGTGATTCCACAATCCTAATTACTCCTGATCCATAATTTTAATAGACTTTTAAAAATTCAAGTGTACATGCAGAAAAGTGCCTCATTTTACATACATGTAAAATTCAATGAAATTTCCAAAGTGAATACACCCATGTGACCATCATCCAGATTTAAAAATAGGTCACTGCCTGCACACATGAGCCACTCCTAATCCAGCCACTCCCTCCCACTCACTCCTCCCCCTCCTCCCCCTCCTCCCCACTATTTTGACCTTTATTTCTATATATATGTTAAGTTCTAGGGTACATGTGCACAACGTGCAGGTTCGTTACATATGTATACATGTGCCATGTTGGTTTGCTGCACCCATTAACTTGTCATTTACATTATGTATTTCTGCTAACGCTATCCCTCCCCCAGCCCCCAATCCCACGACAAGCCCGGGTGTGTGATGTTCCCTGCCTTGTGTCCAAGTGATCTCGTTGTTCAATTTCCACCTATGAGTGAGAACATGTGGTGTTTGGTTTTCTGTCCTTGCGATAGTTTGTTCAGAATGATGGTTTCCAGCTTCATCCATGTAGCTATAATGGACATGAACTCATCCTTTTTTATGGCTGCATAGTATCCCATGGTGTATATGTGCCACATTTTCTTAATCCAGTCTATCATTGATGGACATTTGGGTTGGTTCCAAGTCTTTGCTATTGTGATTAGTGCCACAATAAACATACAAGAGGTAGAGGTTGCAGTGGGCTGAGATCGAGCCATTGTACTCTAGCCTGGACAACAAGAGAGAAACTCCATTAAAAAAAAAAAAAGAAAAAGAAAAGAAAGAAAGAAAAAGGAAAAAGAAAACAGGAAGTTGGGGTATTAAGACAAGCAAATCTTTTTTTAACACACCAGAAACACATCAAATGCATTTTTACCTTCAAAGGAATCACTCCAGCTAGACTAAGCTACATTACAGTTATTAAATAAAATCTGTTTTATACCTCTTATTTTGTGATCATCTCCAGAATATAAATTTAATTATTATACATCTATTACTGTATAAGAACACAGTGATTCAAAGAACTGAAGACTGAAAGTCAAAGAAAAGGCAGGATTCTTTCCCTCCGGGATAAATATACTTTCATGCTTTTTCTTGTCCAGCATCTCTTCTTATATTTCCCCCATTCCCTTCCTTTTTTTTTTCAACTTTTATTTTCGGGGGGCACATGTGCAGGTTTGTTACATGGGTACATTGCATGTCACTGAGGTTTAGTGTACAAATGATTCCATCACCCAAGTAGTGAGAATAGTACTCAATAGGTGGTTTTACAACCCTTGTCTCTTTTTCCATCCTCCCCACCAGCAATCCCCAGTGTCTACTATTTTCATCTTTATGTCCACTTGTACTCAATGTTTGGCTCCCATTTATAAGTAAGAACATGTAGTATTTGGTTTTCTGTTCCTGCATTAATTCACTTAGTATAATGGCCTCCAACTACATCCATGCTGCAGTGAAGGACATGATTTCATTCTTTTTTATGGCTGCATAGTATTTCATGGTATATGTAGCACATTTTCTTTATTCAGTCCACCATTGATGGGCACCTATATTGATTCCATGTCTTTGCTACTGTAAATAGTGTTGCAGTGAACAATCGAGTGCATGTGCCTTTTGGTAAAATGATTTCTTTTGACTTGGATATATACCCAGTATCCATTCCCTTTCTAACCCACAGAGTGTGGCAACTGTGAAGTGTGCAATTCAAATCTCCTTCTGTGTGCAATTCAAATATCTACTGGAGGAGTGGTGGCATAGTCAACTAACAGGCCCCGGATGCTGCATCTTGGGATGCACCATGGTGTTTATATTACGACCATGCTTCCCCAGGGCTGCTCCCAGTCAATAAGCGTGGTGGGAGTCTAGAAGTAGGACATTCCTACCAGATGTAGTGCTTTTCCAATGGACCATCATTTCTTGGGCACTCCCCATTAGCCCAGACAAGACTTTCTTAGATCTGTGCTGTGGCCTGAGGCTCTTCCTACTTAGTCCTTCCTTTCCTCTCTTCTTTCCCAAATGCAAGCCTGAATCACAGTCTGAAGGCTCTCCCTACCTACTCCCGCTCCCTTCTAGCCTATCCTTTCCTAGTATTTCCAATACATTTCTTGTAAATCTAATCCTTTCTTGGCATCTGCTTCTCAAAGGAGAAACTGATTCACAGGGCAAGCGCAGGACCAGAGAGAAGCAATTGTTGTCGCTCACATCAGTGACCTCAGTGATTGGTCAAAGGGCAACCTGTGTACCCCTCAGGACCATGGAAAATGCTTTCTTGGCAATTGGTTAACCTCAAATAGAATCTATTAGTGGAAGTAGGGTTCAGAGAGAGTAAAAAAGCAATCTCAGACTCGCCTGAGGCCACTGTTCCCTGGCAGAGGACTCTTGCCTGTAATTACAAAGAATGAGGCCAAGTGTTACAGAGAAACAGGAATGAGAGGAAAGTTGGGAGCAGAGTGGTAGGACCTGAGGGGATCTGGATTCTGAAATCTGGAGACCAGCATCATCCATCATGTCTGATCACAAGTTAGTAACTTTCCTGTTTGAGTCTGGTTTTGATCCCTTATTTACAAATCCTGATTATTGGCTACCATCTTTCCGTGGCTTCCGTTGATTCTGGAATAAGGCCCAAATTCGTTATATTCCCACATTTTATTTTGAAAAATTTTCAAACCTACTGACGATTTGCAAGAGTAGTAAAGTTAATGCCCTTAGGGCTTACATCAAGTTTCATCAATTGTTAACATTCTGCTCCATTTGTCTTATTGTTCTCTCTGTTTCTGTATGTACATACAAATAGTTTTTCATGAATATTTGAGAGTTAAACTATTTACAGACATCATACTTCATCCCTAAATACTTCAGCATTGTATCCCCCTAGAACAAAGGCACTCTCCTATGTAACCAAAATGCAACCACACATTTAGAAAATGTAACCTTGATGTATGCATTATCTAATATGTAGTCCATATTCAAATTTCCCTAATTGTCCCAAAACAATACCCTTCATAGTTATTGGTGGTGGTGGTGGTGGTGTTGGGTGTTATGGTCTGAATGTGTCCCCTAAATTCATATGTTGAAATTTAATTGTCAGTGTGGTAGTATTAAGAGGTGGGGCCTTTAGGAGGTGATTAAGTCATGAGGGTAGAGCCTCCATGACTAGGATTTGCGCTCTTACAAAAGAGGTTGAAAGGAACTGCCTTGTCCCTCATCATGTGAGGACACAAAAGCTACCATCAATGAAACAGGGAGCAAGGCTTCACCAGACATAAATCTGCTGGCACCTTAGTATTGGACCTCCCAGCCTCCAGAACTGTGAGCAATAAATTTGTGTTGTTTATAAGTTACCCAGTCTAAGGTGCTTTGTTGTAACTTAAATTGACTAAGACAGTGTTTTTTTTTTTTAATCCAAGATCCAATCAAGAATTGTGTAATGCTCTTAGATGTCATGTCTCCCTTAGTCTCCTTTAATTTAGAACAGTTTCCCAGTTTTTTTGTGTCTTTTGATACCTTGACATTTTTTAAGAGTCCAGTCAGATTATTTGGTAAAATGTCCTCAAATTGGATTTGTCTGGTTGTCTCCTCATGATTCAATTCAGGTTAAATATTTTCAGGAGTAAACAGAGGTGATGTGATGCCCTCAATGTATTTGCAAGGCTGTTTGCTGGCTGGCCTTGCCATCTCTCTGGCCTCATCACTTACTGCTCTCCCTTTGACATTTCAAGTCCCAGCCAAATGAGCCTCTTGTAGCTCCTGCAGCCTGCCTCTCTTCCAGCTTTTACACACACCTCTATGTCTGCCTGACACTCTCCTTCCCTGCCCTGCCCTTTGTTCACTTGGGTCACTGATACATATATTTCTGGTCTAACCTTAAATATCACTTTATCCATGAGGCCTTCCTTGACCCCTTGGAGTGAACAAGCTTACCCATGTACTTGTCCAATTATTTTTCCTTCTAGACCACTGGTCTTGAAAGTGTGGCATTTAGATTCCTGGGATCCTGAGACCATTTCAAGGGATTCGTGAGGTCAAAACTAGTTTCATGATGATATTAAAATGTTATTTACCTTTTTCACTGGATTGATATTTTCACTGATGGTGCAAAAGCAATGGTGGGTGAAATACTGCTGGTGTATTAGCAAAAACAGGCAGTGGCAATAAACTTACTATTAGTCATTGTATTCTTCTTCACTACGAGAAAAAAATGCTAGTTTTACTTAAGAAAGCCCTTGATTAAGCACTAAAAATTATGAATTTTGTTAAATTACTGCCCTTGAATATGTATCTGTTTAATATTCTGCTTGACACAATGGGAACATATGCATTAAGCATTTTTGCTGCTCATTGAAACACAATGGTCCTCTCAAGGAAAAGCTCCTGATGACTGTTTGACTTGTGAGCTGAGCTAGATGCTTTCTTCAAGGAGCACCATTTTTACTTGAAAGAACATCAGACAAACTATGGTTGTTTAGACTTGACTATGGTAGAAATTTTCTCAAAAATGAACAAAATGAGCCTGTTACTTCAAGAAAAACAACTCGCAGTATATGTTGCCAATGGTAACATTTGAGCCTTCAAATAAAAATCAGAATTTTGGAAAAATTGTACCTGCCTGTACAAGCTTGACAGCCTCCTGATACTTGAAGATTTTTCTGATCTGATCTGTGCTAATATTAGTGAATGTGATCTTTTTTTTTTTTTGAGATGGAGTCTCGCTCTGTCACCCAGGCCAGAGTGCAGTGGTGCAATCTCGGCTCACTGCAACCTCCACCTCCCGGGTACAAGCGATTCTCCTGTCTCAGCCTCCCAAGTAGCTGGTACTACAGGCACCCGCCACCATGCCTGGCTAATTTTTTGTATTTTTAGTAGAGACAGGGTTTCACTGTGTTAGCCAGGATGGTCTCGATCTCCTCACCTCGTGATCCACCTGCCTCAGCCTCCCAAAGTGCTGGGATTACAGGCATGAGCCACCACACCCGGCTGTGAACGTGATTCTTAAATAAATAATGAAATGTGTCAACATTTGAAAGAGCTGTATAACTCAGTGAATCAATGTTTTCCAAATGAACAATACATGTTACAAAAGCATATATAAAATCAATTGAGGCCGAGCGTGGTGGCTCATGCCTGTAATCCCAGCTACTCGGGAGGCTGAGGCAGGAGAACCTCTTGAAACCAGGAGGTGGAGGTTGCAGTGAGCCAAGATCATGCCATTACACTCCAGTCTGGGTGACAAAGTGAGACTCCATCTCAAAATAATAATAATAATAAAATCCATTGAATGCGCAAGGTAGGCTAGGAATTTTTGTAACTTTAATATATGAAATTGATATGGTTTCAGATTCCATATTGTAGCTAAACCTTAATAAACAATCACTTGCTGAGTTTCGCAATAGTAGCAAAAAACAATTTTCACACTTAAGAGCCTATTAACTCATTTACGCCTAGTGTTCCATTATTGGAACGCTAAGCATGTGGGAGTTATTTATATCCTACTGCTCAAGGTCATCGTCAAGGTCTGATTTTTCACACATATCTGCAATTCAAAAATTTGCAACCTCTAGCATAAATGGGTTAAGACCACTGCTGTCTTTTCTAATTACATATCTGGTTGAGACCAGATTTTCCTCATATATTTCAACCAAATCAACATATTGCAACAGATTAAAGACAGAAGCAGAGATGAGAATCCAGCTGTCTTTTATTAAGTCACACATTAAAGAGACTAGCAAAGTCAGAAAACAATGCCACTCTCCTTATTAACCGTTGTCTTGGAAAATATATTTTCATAATTCTATATTCTTTGTGTTTACATATAATGGGTTTATTACGTTATGTTCCTTTTCTTTCTTTCTTTTTTTTTTTTTTTTGAGACAGACTCTCGTTCTGTTACCCAGACTGGAGTGCAGTGGCGCAATCTCAGTTCACTGCTCTGCCTACTGAATTCAAGTGGTTCTCCTGCCTCAGCCTCCCAAATAGCTGGGATTACAGGCGCGCACCACCCTTCCTGGCTAATTTTTGTGTTTTTTAGTAGAGATGGGGTTTCACCATGTTCTTCAGGCTGGTCTCAAACTCCTGGCCACAAGTGATCCGCCTGTCTCAGCCTCCCAAAGTGCTGGGGATTACAGGTGTGAACCACAACACCCAGCCATATTATGTTATCTTTAAATGAATGGACAAATAAATGTTTTGAAAATGTCCTAGTTTTAATTTCTATTACAATAAATATTGATAGCTATAACCTACATAGCCAAAAGCTCTCTGGGGTCCTCACCAAGTTTTAGAGTGTTATAGGGTCTGGAGATTTAAAAGTTCGAGAAGTGCTGTTAAACTAAAAGTTATGTGTGGGCAGAGGCCATGTGTGCCTTGTTCACAGCTATTGTCTACATGGCAGATATTTGAAAAATGGCTAACAGTATTTGCTGGAAAAAGAAATTAACTTACTGACTGAATAAATGGGTGAATGAATGATACTTAAAATGGACCTTGCAAGGCAATACAGACAGAGGTAACAGTCTGACAAAAAAGACCAGCATCAATGAAGGATTTTAGGATAATAGTGAGCAATTAAATGTGTAGAGCAATGAGCACCATAGCAAAAACTTAGGCTATGAACATAAACAATCCTGAGTTCAACTCCTGGTTCTAACCCTTATTAGCAAAGTCACCTTGGACAAATCAACCATTCTGAGCAAATGAAAGCATTCTGACAAATGAAACAATTCAGTTCGTCAGCTGAGTGCACTAATGCAAATTACGACTCTCTGTGCCTCTGTCTTTTCTTTTTTTTTTTAATTATACTTTAAGTTCTGGGGTACATGTGCAGAACGTGTAGGTTTGTTACATAGGTATACACATGCCATGATGGTTTGCTGCAACCATCAACCCATCATCTACATTAGGTATTTCTCCTAATGCTGTCCCTCCCCTAGCCCCCCGCTGACAAGCCCCGGTGTGTGATGTTCCCCTCCCTGTGTCCATGTGTTCTCATTGTTCAACTCCCACTTGAACAATGTGGTGAGAACATGCGGCGTTTGGTTTTCTGTTCTTTTGTTAGTTGGCTGAGAATGAAGTGAAGATAATAACAGCACCTACCTCACAGTAGTAAAGTGCTTAGACCTATGCTGTCCAGCACGGCAGCCACAGCCACATGTGGCTACTGAGGCTTGAAATGTGGCTAGGGCAACGTTAGAAATTAAAATTTTAACTCTATTTTAATTGATTGAAAGTGAAATTAAAAATGTTAAATTCAAGCAATTTTAACAATTTGGATGAGAATAGAAAAGGAAATGACTTTTTGGTACTTGATTCAGATGTTAGAAATCTTCCAGATATGCAGATATGTTCATAACAACTTGGGTATGTAATCTACATTTTTTTACTGTACATTTTATAAAATATAAACATAGTATTTATTGTGTTGATTTCATTGGAATTCAAATGTTTCCAATGAAAATTTAGCATCCAAATTGAGATATGTTATAGGTGTAAAATACACACCAGATTTTAATGACTTAGTATCAAAAAATAAAAAAAGAAAGAAAATGTGGAATATCTCATTAATGATTTCTTATGTTAATTACATGCTCCCTGACAAAATATTTTATTAAAATCAGCTTCACTTATTTCTTTTGACTTTTTAATGTGGCTACGAAAAATGTAAAATTACATATGTGGCACACATATTTCTATAGAGCAACGCGTTAGCACATTGTAAGCACCATAAAAAGAGCTAGCAATCATTGTTTTATTATTTGTACTACAGAGATAATATTTATCCTACAAAATCCTATAAGGATAAAATGAGATATTGTTTAAAGCTCTTAGTGCAGTGTGGGGCACATAATAAGAGCTCAGTAAATGGTACTTTTCATTGGTAACTAGAAAGGTCGTCGTGTGTTCATGGGAGACTGCTGGTCGATGACAGAACTGGAAGGCTGAGTGCGAGTTGTATAATAAAGTTTTGAAAATCAGGCTGAGAAGTTGAGACTTAATTATCTATGCAACTGAGAACCACTGAAGCACATGATCTGAGATGTGTTTTAGAAAGATAACCCTGACAGCATGTATCCTCAGATGGAGGATGTGAGTTTTGAAAACAGTTCTAAGCCATTTGGAGCAGTCTGCTGAGTAGGTTGGGTGATCATGCTGGGAAATGCTGTCTGGGGTCACAACCAAGTCTCAGTTTGAGTGATGAGTCTGGTTTCATGGGAGCTCATAATCCAGCTTCATGGGTGATTCTGAAAGAGAAGTTTCACAGGCATTTTTGAAAACCAACCGACAGCATCACTCATCACTGGCTTAAGTAAACTGCCTTCCGCTTTGATTATTCCAATGTGTATATTTTGGTGTATTTATACAAACAAGCAAATAAATGTCTCATTACATTTTAGTTTATTTGTGTACTCTAGATAAAAAGCTATTTTGTTATAGTTTTGGTAAGAAAAGTCTCCTGGTCTCAAACACCCTAATCAGTGCTTAAATTCCTTTTTCTTTTTTTTTTTTAAATTATTACTATTATGGATATTATTAGTTGTACATATTTATGGGGTACATGTGATATTTTGATACAAACATAGAATGCATAATGATCAAATCAAGGTAATTGGGGTATCCATCACCTCAAGAATGTATCGTTTCTGTGTGATAGAAACATTCCAATTTCACTCATTTAGTTATTTTGAAATACACAATAAATTGTCTTTAACTATAGTTACCCCATTGTGCTATCGAAGACTAGATTTTATCCCTTCTATAACTGTATTTTTGTGCCCATTAACCATACCCTCATTATCCCCCTCTTCCCACTGCCCTTCCCAACCTCTGGTAACCATTATTCTACTCTCTATGAGTTCAATGTATTTTTTAGTTCCCACATATGAGTGAGAATATGTGATATATGTCTTTTGGTGCCTGGCTTATTTCACTTAACATAATGTCCTCCAGTTCCATGAATGCTGTTGTAAATGACAGGCTTTCATTCTTTCTATGGCTGAATAATATTTCATACACACACACACACACACACACTCACATGCACGCCACATTTTCTTTATCCATTCATCTGTTGATGGACACTCTGATTGATTCCAAATCTTGGCTATTGTGAATAGTGCTGCAATAAACATGGAAGGGTAGATATTTCTACAATATACTGATTTTATTTTGGGGGGTTTGTACCTAGCAGTGGGATTGCTGGATCACATGGTAGTTCTATTTTTGGTTTTTTAGAGAACATCCAAACAGTTCTCCACAATGGCTTACATTCCAACCAACAGTGTACGAGAGTTCCCCTTTCCCCACATCCTTGTCAGCATTCATTATTGCCTGCCTTTTAGATACAAGCCATTTTAACTATGGTGAGATGATATCTCATAGTGGCTTTGGTTTTCATTTCTCTGATGATTAGTGATGCTGATAACTTTTTCATACACTTATTGGCCATTTGTATGTCTTCTTTTGAGAAATGTCTGTTCAAATCTTGTGCCCTTTTTTTTTTTTTGACTGGATTATTTGTTTTTTCCTATTGAGTTGTTTGAGTTGCTTAAATATTCTGGTTATTAATCCCCTATCAGATGGGTAGATTACAAATATTTTCACTCATTCTGTGGGTTGTCTCTTCACTTTGTTGATTGTTTCCTTTGCTGTGCAGAAGCTTTTTAACTTGATGTGATCCCATTTGTCCATTTTTGCTTTGGTTGCCTGTGCTTGTGTGTCATGACTCAAAACATTTTTGCCCAGTCCAGTGTTCCAGAGAGTTTCTCCAATGTCCTCTTGTAGTAGCTTCAGTTTAAGGTCTTAGATTTCAGTTTTAATCCATTTGTATTTGATTTCTGTATATGGTGAGAGTGGGGTCTAGTTTCATTCTTCTGCATACTCAGTTTTCCCAGCACCATTTACTGAAAAGACTGAGCTTTTTCAATGTATGTTCTTGGCACCTTTATAAAAAATGAGTTGATTGTAAATGCATGGATCTATTCCTGGGTTCTCTCTGTTGTTCCATTGGTCTCTATGTCTGTTTTCATGCTAGCACCATGCTGTTTTGGTTACTATATCTCTGGGTATAATAGAAGTCAGGTAAGGTGATTTCTTCAACTTTGTTCTTTTTTCTTAGGATAGGTTTGGCTATTCTGGGTATTCTGTGGTTCCATATAAATTTTAGGATTATTTTTTCTATTTCTGTGAAGAATATCATTGGTATTGTGATAGCAATTACCTTGAATCTGTAGATTGCTTTGGGTAGTATCTACATTTTAACAATATTGATTCTTTCAGTTCATGAACAGGGAATATCTTTTTATTTTTTCTATGTCCTCTTTAATTCCTTTCATCAATGTTTTATGGTTTTCACTGTAGAGATACTTTACTTCTTTGATTAAGTTTATTCCTAAGGATTTTATTTTATTTGTAGCTAAATTTGGGATTACTTTCTCAGCTTTTCAGATTGATCATTATTGGCATATAGAAATACTACTGATTTTTGTAAGTTGATTTTGTATCCTGCAATTTTACTGAATTTATTTATCAGCTATAATAGTTTTTGGTGGAGTCCTTAGGTTTTTCTAAATATAAGATCATATCATCTGCAAACAAGCATAATTTGACATCTTCCTTTCCAATTTGGATGCTCTTTTATTTTTATTTTTTTTCTGTTGTCTAATTGCTATTGCTCTGGCTAAGACTTCTAGTACTATGTTGAATAAAAATGGTGAAAGTGGACATCCTTGTTATGTTCCAGATCTTAGAGGAAAGGCTTTCAGTTTTTCACTGTTCAGTATGATGCTAGCCGTAGGTTTACTGCATATGGTTTTTTATCATGTTGAGGTCTGTTCCTTCTATATGCAGTTTTTTTTTTTTTTTTTTTT
>NW_012101876.1:6923313-6925498 GCF_000951045.1 Mandrillus leucophaeus | reverse complement strand
CCAGGATGGTCTCGATCTCCTGACCTCGTGATCCGCCCGTCTCGGCCTCCCAAAGTGCTGGGATTACAGGCTTGAGCCACCGCGCCCGGCCCCTATATGCAGTTTTTTTGAGAGTTTTTATCATGAAGGGATGTTGGATTTTATCGAATGCCTTTTCGGCATCATTGAAACGATCATATGATTTTTGTCCTTCATTCTGTTGATAAGATGTTTCACATTTATTGATTTGCATATGTTGAACCATCCTTGCATATGTGGGATGAATACCACTTGGTCATGAAGAATAATGTTTTTACTGTGTTGTTGAATTCAGTTTGCTAGTATTTTGTTGAGGATTTTTGCACCAATGTTCGTCAGAGACATTGGCCTTTAGTTTTCTTTTTGTTGTTGTTGTGTCTTTGTCTGGTTTTGGTTTTTCTTTTGTGTAAATAAACCCACCCTTCCCTAGGAAATCTCCGGGTCCCTAAAGAAACAAAATTGATATCCTATAGTCAGCACTGCCTTTAGATCCAAGCAAAAGTAGCCCCAGTCCTAGGCCCCACATTTTAGAGGGTTCTGGGATGGCCCTTCTGTTGTACTTCTCTCCTTTATTAGTTATCTAATTCTGCATTTAAAAATCACCACAAAACTTAGTGGCTTAAAATGACAATAGTCATTTATAGGTGAAACAATAAATTTCTCTTTTAAAGCCACCCTGTTTATGGCATTTTGTCGTGGCAGTCCAAGCAGTCAAATATGCTTGTGCTCACGGAACAAAATGGAAGACGGATAGGAAGTACAGTGTCAGTGAGCCACAGGCAGGACCCTGTCTCCTCCACCATCTTATTTTAACATGAAACTTTAAGGAATCTGAAAATTATGAACTCAAACTTGACCAGGTTGTTACGAAGGCATATATGTCAATGTAGTGGGATACAACTTATTTTACCTATCAGTTTGTTGGCATGGTTTTTACCTTTTAGGTAATTGGATATATGGTATGTAGGCAGCCTCCATTTATGCCCTTGTATTGCAACTCACAGTGTTAGGGGTGCATAAGATTTTAGTTCACATAGATTTTTATTGTAGAAAAGAGGAAATCTTAAGAGTGTGCTATGTTGCACTACGATTATTGTAATGAACACACCAAATTCCAAAAAGAAGTATGCTATTACACATCAGGCCCAATGTGGTGGCACAATTTGGGCAGGGAACTTTCTCTTCCTCAATGCATATTTTCTTAGAACATTTCCCAAGACTAAGACTGTACTGTAGGTATCAACTGCACATAAAAATATTTCAAGGGGACTGCTAAAGTTCTTGTAAAGAAAAGGCTACGGAATGGGCTTTGAAATAAAGTGTTGTAACAGTCACTGTTGGTGCCCATCTAGGTCCCTTTTACTGGGCTGGAGCAGCCATCCCTCAGCTGCGTTGAGTGTTCACTGTTAACAGTTCAAAGCTTGCCCCCTGTCTGAAGGATTGCCCACGGCTGATGGGAGCTAACTCACTCGGGAGGTTACTCTCCATCCCCACCTCACCCCAACTGACTGACAAAGTGGGACATCTTTGTGGTGTTAGTTATGCTTCACAGTCCCTTGTGGATCAGACCAAGATGAGTCTTTACCTGAGACCACATCTTTGCCTAGCCTCTTCCCCTGCCCTATCCTGGTTCACTCTCTCTCCTTCAAGTTTCTCCTGAGAGCACTGAGGACTCTCTCAATAAATTCTGTGCACTTGAATACCTATCTCAGGCTCTGCTGCTAGAACTGACTTAAGACCATTGAACTTGACAAAGTGTAATAACTATAAACTAATTTCTTTCATAACTGCCTCTGGAATCCCATTTTGTGGACTTTAAACTCTCATCTAATTTAAAGCTTCTCCTCCATTAGGTCTAAAGCAGGCTTGAAATCCTGCCGTGTGGAAGGGAGTGGGGGTAGCGCTGGCTTCACCATTATTTCTCTACATCTTATAGTCTTTCTACCTCCACCCACAGTGCTGCTCCAGGGGTCCCCAGGGAGTAAGATGAAGCTAGAAAAGGAGCAGAAAAGACGTTTCCTGATGGGTACAATTGGAGTCTGGCACTGATGCCCCCTGGAAGGAGGGATAGCCAAATGCTAAATGCTAAGTCTTTTGCCGCTGAGTTATAAATTCCCTAGAGACACTGCCAACACACACACACACACACACACACACACACACCCCC
>NW_012101876.1:6910178-6922529 GCF_000951045.1 Mandrillus leucophaeus | reverse complement strand
CACACACATACAACACGCACTACACACACACGAGGGTAGACGAGAGACAGCTTCAACTGTAATTCCCTGGTGTGATATTGTCCCTCCCTGAGAGCCATTTCCGGTTCCCCTTCCACCCTCAGCTTCTGCATGCAGCAGTACTCCAGCTTCTCTCTGCCCTGTTCACCTCACCTCAGAAAGGATGATCTCTTGGGAAGTGTCCTTTTCAAGACAACTTACAGCAAGATCCCTTCCAAGGGTTCCATATCTTTGTCTCCTACCTTCCCCCCAAAAAGTGACCTCCCTCCCTCTGCCTCTATTTTTCAGCTCTGGTCTCTTTAGCTACAGCCTCTCACCTATAGATTTTTCCAGATGTATATTGGACACATGTCCTCATATCCCCAAATTATAGAAGATGCAGGGGAAGCTCTCTGGGTAGTTACTTGACACATCCTCCTCATTTGGTTCACAGTGATGGAGAAATACTTCTATTCCCTGGAAAGTGGAAACTCCACGGTCCTCTGACAATTCTCTGTAAAGAAATACTTATTCTCCCTTACTTAATCTTCAACCTCCCTGACTCTGGCAGAACCAGGCTCCAGCCACTCCCTTTGCAACATGGATGGTCTACATGAATGTTCTAGCTAGTTTAGTGACTCACATTGGAATGTGAGAGTACTTGACACCTACTGCTGTTAGCGCCTCAGCTAAATGAACCTGTGGGATTTTATCATTCTTCTGTATATTACAATGATAGCTGAGTTTATGTCATGTCTACTGTGTGTCAGTACTGTTCCAAATCTTTTCTTCTACATCAAAAAGTATGCCTCAATCCCTACACTGCCCTCTGTGAGCCCCCAGAACAGCCAACACTCATCAGCTGAGGTATTCCTTGAAACATTTCACTATTTTTCTACCTGGTATATCTTTAAACAAAAATGCACGTCAGCAGTTGGCACATGGAGAAAGTCACTACCAGTTTTCCATAAGTTTAAAAAATATTTTGGGCTGTCCTGTGAAAAGTTTCTTTTTCCATCTCAGCGAGTTCTCCAGCTGACGAATGTTCCCAAACCCATATGGCTGCTGATGGTAGGAACCCAGATTCCTGACTGCACAGAAAGTGGCCCTTCTGCCTCTGCAACTTTGGGTTGAAGAGCAAAGCTGTGACCTTGGCCTGGGCACTGACAGCCTTTCTACACAAAGGAAAAACACTTTTAGTGTTCCCTCCTTATTCATCTATGTTTGTCCACACTCTCCTGACCTTGAGGACCTTTGTGGAGTTATTACAATGTGAGTCAACGTTGCAAATGCTGAAATTATTCAGACCTCTAGACAAGGTGACAGACTTAAAGATGTATAAGCCACCCCCATCCCATCCCCAAAGAAACAAATAAACTGCTCCAAAAAACCAAAAAGACTGGTGTGTGTATATCGATAGATAGATATAGTTTTTTATATAGTTATATATAACTATATATATATATGTCCATATATATTTTTAAATTAAAAATAGATTTGTGTTGGATAGTAACAAACAACAGACCACCAAACATGGTCTGAAACAAAGCTGGATTTATTTTGTACCTGGTCAGGGAGAGTCACATTGCCTCCCTCAAGTGTGATTTCAGCAGGTCTCTCCAAGCAGAAATGGAAAGAACTTGGATATGGCAAAAAGAAGGACATACACCCAGAAGGCAAGATTCTGAGTTCAGGTCTCTGGTTGGCCCATGAGGCAGAATGTAAATTCTTCCTTTCCTTTTCTGTAATAAAGGGAAATCTGGTTTCAAAGAAGTCCACAATTGGTTGCCTGAATTTCCAGTGGGCTTGGGGTCATTCAATAAATGGGCTGAATGCTCAGAGTTTAGCAGTTTTTCTTTTTTTTTTTTTATTTTTTATTTTTATTTTTTGAGACGGAGTCTCGCTCTGTCGCCCCGGGCTGGAGTACAGTGGCCGGATCTCAGCTCACTGCAAGCTCCGCCTCCCGGGTTTACTTTAATACACATGCAAACAAGAAAGGGAAATTTCCAGGAATCAGAAACAAAGGAGTCTTTAGACAGTATAGAAGGTGGGAGGTAGAGCTGTGAAGCCCTCCAGGTATAAGTCGTAGATGCCTGTTAAGATTGAGGTTTTGATGCCTAAGCAGGAAGCAGAGTGACAGGCAGGCAGGCCGGCAGAACAGATGTCTGCACAATGTTAGGCTCAGAAAAACTCTGCTCCATCTGTAATGTGGGTCTAGAAAGTAGCGTTTGGAAGTAAGCTTTCTGTTCCAGGTCTTGGGTGGAAGTATCACTAGTGAAGAACAGAACCTATGACTGAGCAACGTTGGACAGGACCTACAATATGAACTCTTTGGGCCTGGCAGAATCAGCCAAAAATCTTGCCAATATTGACTTCTCAAAGTATAACTTAGATTCGACATTATGCTTAAAACTCCCTTCCCCATCAGAAGAAAGTACCGAGCAAGGCAATGATGGTCCGGGGCAGAGAAACTTGCCCCATCATGCAAATATTCTACTATAAATCTATAATCATTTTAGAAAGAAATTTTCTGTGCTGATTTCTATAATTTGGGTACAACTCTGCTGGACACATGGGTGGTATGAGGCACCCTTGATATACATACATTTGATGTAAATTGAAGCCTTGGCTCTAATAATCATCACATTTGCAATGACACGTAATAATTTTGCTTCTTAAAATTTAGGATGGGATGTGATTTGAAGGCCCAGGCAGAATTATTTAAAAACTATTCCTTAAAGTTGCTTCAAAAGCCCTCTTAGTAGATGCTGAACACCTGCTTGTCTTGGATTCTGATCATGTTTCTCTCTCTCTGAAAAGTATGATTGGGAGGAAAACCTGACCCAATGTTTTGCTGCGTTGTCTTTCCCTGTGCTTCCAGCTGTTCAAGACTCTGCCCACTCTGAGAGTAAAGGAAGGCAAACAGGCCACAATGAGTGATAGTACTCGGTGAGCTTCCCACTTCACTGGAAACCATGGAATCAACGTCAGCTCATGAGGACTTTCTCAAAGGCACTTCTCAAAGAAACTTGAAAACAAGCAGGGGATAAAGTTGAGGCCTGAAGTTGAAGGAATAAATAAAACTGTGACTAGGTGAGAAGCAAAAATGGAGACAGGAAGTTTTTCAAAGCTCTCTTTTCAAATGGGAGGTTAGCATGGTAAACACACTATAGCACACTTTAGACTGTAAATTGCAGCCATCTTCAATACCTTGATGAAGCAGCAAGAGGCAGGGGATAGAGAACTGGGTTGGAGTCCCAACTCTTCCATTTAATAGCTGGAAGGAGGACTACTAATAGCCCTTGGGAGGACTACTCAGCCTCAGGGAGCTCAAATTGTTTTACGCAGAATATGATTATTACGGCTCCTTCTAGCAATATAATTGTATTCTAACTTCCCTACTCTCTTATATTTAGACGTGATTTAAAAATGAATACCTAATGATATGCATGCTCACTTGAAATGAAGATGTGTGATATTGCATATTATATTCACATGTGAGCTTTGAACTCGTTCAACTATCACAAACATATATTCAGGCAAATAAGAAAAAGTTCAATGCTTCTGCTTGAAATGGTGAAAATTATCCACCTAAATGGTCGATAGGCACTTGAAACTCACATATCCAAGAATTCCTCAGTCTTCTCTTTAAATCTTATCCTCCTTCAATGCTTGTGTCAGCCAAACTACTATACCAACACCACCCGGGCAACAAAATAGAGCCTCTTGGTCTTTTCTCTTAGCCTCCACCCCTGGAGATGACTAAGCCCTTAAAATTTTTCCTCCTCACTGTTTCCAGACTATTTCTCTGAGAAGGAGTGAGAGGCATCGTAGTTCAGACTCCCACCTTTGTTTACCTGGACCACTGCCTGTCATCCTGCCCTCCACCTTCCTGTAGCCATTGTCCACAGTAATCTTTCTGAAGCACCAATAACTTCTTGTTGAAAACCCTTTGCTGGCTTTATTCATACTCTCCCCTGGAGTTCTTTGCCCTACTTGCCATGCCATCTTCCTTCTGGGCCCTTCATCCAGTTAACTTCTACACATGCTTTAAGACTCATTTCTTGCATGAAGCCCTACTTTGCTCCCCACTCTCCTGCCATGCTCCACCAGGTAGCCCCACTAGCCCACTACCCTTTGCATATCTATGCTGTACACTCATCATCTTGAATTGCAACTTTACTTCATTCTTTTGTTTTTCTGGCTGCAGAAATGCCATTGCCCTAAAGCAGAACATAGCCATGACCCAGTCGCCTAAATCTATTCAGTGAAGACAAACAGAGGTGAATTGAGATGGAAGCTTAGGGCCCCAGATACATGCCAGAGTCTTTGTCTGATGCCAGCATCTGCATCTGGAAGATACCAAGTTGGGTCAAGTTGATGCTAACAAACTGTGTTTGAGGCAGAGCCATTCTGACAGTCATTTCTGCTTACAAGTGAACATTGTATATGGCACATGCTACATTAAGGTAATTATTTTACACAAAATATAATCAATTTCCCTGTATGCTTTCTTTCCAGCAAATGATTCTGCATTAAGCAAAGTTTAATGTTTTGGCCTGCCTAGGTGACTTATTGTGGGATGGCAAAAGGAAGTGCTCCAGAAACTTGGCCAGAAATTTTCAAGTATCACTGAGTCTTCAGATATTGGACTTCAGATATTGCTCAAGGTTCATTAGTTTCCATCTACACGGTAAATTTCTTTGCAAATCACCCCCTTGCTTTAGACTTCATTTTCTCCATCTGCAAAATAGAGGATGAATGAGATTATCTCTAGGATCCTTTTTTAGTTCTTAAATTCTACTATTCTAGGATTCTTATTTATTATTTCACTTTCTATTTGATCTCTTAAGTCAACTGGTGGTACTGAAATTTAGTGGTAAAATAAATAAATTAGGGGATTACTCCTTGTATAAAACTGATTTGTTGTTGTATAGGACTTATCTTTAAATAACAAATTCTCCTTGCTCATTTAAAATAGATTTGATTACAAATACTTGACTTGCATGCCTTCTTCATCAAACAATGCAGCATTTATTTGTAGGACTGGCCACATAAGCTATAGAATTCAGTGCAAAATGAAAAGTTCTGGGCCCATTGTTTAAAAATTGGTAAGGCTTTCAAGATGGTGATGGCAGAGCATCAAAGCAAGGTTAGGGTTCTTCTGAGAGTAGGGCACTATGTAACCTCTGACCCTGTCTATCTGTGTTGTTTTCCATATACCCATTAAGCAACAAAAGTGTTTGTTAGAAGTAACTATGCCTAAACATTTCCCTAAAACTATGTATCTCAAGTACATCTAACAAAAAGAAAAAAAAGATGCACAGAAGGAAACATTACTAAATTTTTTGCCACAATCCAACTTCCTTTATGCCCACTCAATGAAAGAGCCCTCGGCTAGAATCAGACACGGGCTCCGTGTCTGGCTTGATCTCTGGCTCCTTAGTGTGACTTTGGGTGATTCACTGGACTTCCTGACCACTTGGTATTCCCCTCTGTAAAATGAAGGAGCTCATTTTTGGCACTAGGATTCTGTGAATCTTTGCTTGTTTCTGATCCAAGGCTTGTTTCCATGGCCATGTAATTATTTTTAACTTTTAATTTATATTAAATTAAAAGAGAGAGAGAGAGAGAGAGAAGTGCTCATACTATACGTGGACAGCTTATTGAATTTTTGTGAACTAACCATGTGTAACCAGCTCCCAGATCAAAAAGTAGAATACGACCAGAATCTCAAAAGCCCATCTTCTGTTCCCTTCTAGTAGCCCCCATTGCCACAAGGGTAGCCACCATCTTGATTTTTAATACCATGCATTAAATTTACCTGTTTGGAACTTTAAATAAATTGAATCATACACTGTGTATGCATCTGACTTCTTTAACTCCGTATTATATTTTGAAACTTATCCACATGTTTGGAGACCATTCACTCTCATTGATGTAGTGCTCTATTGGACAAATATACCACAGCTGAATTACCATTCTACTCATAGTGGGCATTTGAGTAGGTTTCCTTTTTGGCTGGCCATATTTACCAAAAAACTTCACCATATTGAATTCTCAAGAATCTGAGGAATGAAAATTAGTTTACTTTGTTTGATTTTATAAACAATGAAGTTGAAATGTCCTTGTACACAGGTTTCAAAAAGCCTTAGACTCTTTGTTTAATCTTAGAAGTGCACAATGGGCAGAAGATAATTTTCTTGTTCCTCTTTTACCTCAACTTCTGCCTGACATTTCCACAATTGCAGGTGAGGCTTCCTAGCCTGCAGAAGAAACAATTGTTGTCACTGTTCATTAGCATCTGACCAAACTCTGTCAGATGATGGTAATAAGACAGAAACGGCTTCTGAGTATATCAGGAGGAAAGCCTTCCTTCCAGAGCTCAGGAAGTCTGTGATAGACCAAACTAGACCAGGGTTTGGGTACTGGGAACAAATCACACCTGCCAGGAGCAGTGAGCACTTACAGTCCTGGACAAGATACAGATGGGGGGGCTGGGCTCTTCAGGCACACAGGAGGAATACAGTTTCCAGAGGTATGCGAATAGACAAAGCCTGGCAATCGAGGCAGGAGGTCTATGGCAAGGCAGCTCAACAGAAGGTAACATGTAGTTTCTCTCCAGAAGGAACTCAGCAACAGAAGATATGCAAGTTGTCCTTCTACAGTCTGGGCAGAGGTTGGTCTCAGGGAGAACTATAAGTCACCACTGGCCAGGGGCATAACTCCAACCCTGGAAAACCTATCAAGAACCAAAAAAGACCCAGCAGCCAAGTGCTGGGACTCCAGGCAGGTAACCCAGGATCAGATAGACTCCTGGGACCTCTCCGGAACTTCTCTACCAGAGCCAGAGCATAGCCAGAGTAGACCCAGCAGTAAGATTGAACAGTGCTATCCTTCGCTAATTCAAAAAACAATTATTGAGCTTCTAGCTATATGCCAGACCCCGTGCTAGGCATTGGTGGTGAACAAAACACACATAGTAATCACATCAGTTAGGATGCTTTTGGCTGCAAGTAGCAGAATACCCAACTAAAGTTGGCTTAAACAATAGGGCTAATTAGCAATCTCACATACAAAGTCCGGAAGAATACTTACCTAAAGCTGTTTCTGTAGCTCACCAATGTCAGGACTCCGGCTGAACTTCTTAGTTTCCCTCATGTTCACAAGAAAGTTGCAGTAGTTCCATGAATCACATCCTCACATGATAGTATTGAAAGTAGAAGGACTAAAACAACTTCTCCTTCCGTGTATTTTTTTATTTTTAAATCTGAGAGAAAAAATCTTTTCTAAAAGCTTCCCTGCTGAATTCCTCATGTCCCCATGGCCAGAATTGGGTCATGTAACTATGACTAAAACGATTACTGGAAAGGGGAATGAGATGAACACAGTTGCTTAGACCAATCATGAAGCAAGCCCTGGGAATACTTGCCCTGATACCCAAACAAACTCAAAACTCAGGGCCATGTCAGCAGAAGAACTAGTAAATTAGTATGGCTGTGGGCCAGACTGTCAAAAATATTGCTGCCACCATCCAAACTCCTGAAAAATGGCTCCTTTCACTTCCTTGGGGTCAGAATGGGTCCAAGAGTTTGGAAATCTCTTTTACTCAACAAAACCTTAGATTCTGTTAAAAGATACAAAACTTCACCTAGATAAAAGGATTAAGTTCTAGTGTTTCGTAGCACTGTAGGATAGCTACAGTTAACAATACTATATTGTTTCAAACAGCTAGGAGGAGGATATTGAATGTTCCCAACACAAAGAAATGAGAAATGTTTGAGATGATAGGTAGGCTAATTATCCTAATCAGATCACTCCAAAATATATGTATGAAAACGTCACCATATATTCCTTGAATCTGCACAATTATTATTTTTGAATTTTAAAAATGAAATTAAAAAAAAAACTTACTGAACGCTGTCTCTGGGCAGGTATGTGTGGGATTTAACCTACAATGAAGAGGTCAAAGACCTCCAGCTATGAGTTCTAGAAAGCTTCAGCCATCAAAGCACCCACTTCTTTAACTCTACCCAAACAGATTTCTGCTAAAGACTGGCTCATGTTTAATTCAGCCTGCTCTTTCTAACACTGGCACCAAGGGGGTAAAACAGAAACAGCAGCTGCTTTCTGTGCCCTCAGAAGTTTGGCATGTCCTCACTTTAAGTCCTACCACTCAGAATTTTACTTCACCTCTCCTTGAGTCTATTTGCATTTTTGGCTTAGCTCCTGGGATAGTAAGTTCCATATGCTTCATACTTGCTGTGTAAGACAATGCTATTTTCAACACATCTTAGAATTACCTCTTTTAAGTTTTTAAGGGTTGCCTCATCTATTCATTTATTAGAGGCTGTTTCATTTATTAGAGGCTGGCCTGCAACCCTATTACAGATTGTTTATTCTTTAGAAATAAATTTGAGAAGGAAAAGGCCAGAATAATAATAGTTGGTATTTATCAAATAATTATTATGTACTAGGAAATACTCTTAAGTGTATTTATATGTATTAACTAATTTAATAATTGAGCAACTCTGTGAGGGAGGAATCTTTTTATACTTTTTTTTTTTTTTTTTGCAGCAGAGGCACAATGATATTAATTAACTTGCCCAAAATCACGTAGCTAACAAGTTGGGGAGTATTATACCATGTGTCAAAAGGAGCAAGATGTTTGCCTCCCTGTAGGGCTCTTGGGTTTTTGTTTTTTTGGTTTTTGTTTTTTTTGAGGCAGAGTCTTGCTCTGTTGCCCAGGCTGGAGTACAGTGGCGCTATCTCAGCTCACTGCAACCTCTGCCTCCCGGCTTCAAGTGATTCTCCCGCCTCAGCCTCCCAAGTAGCTGGGATTACAGACGCATGCCACCCTGTCCAGTTAGCTTTTGTATTTTTAGTAGAGATGGTGTTTTGCCATGTTGGCCAGGCTGGTCCTGACCTCAGCTGACCCATCCGCCTTGGCCTCCCAAAGTGCTGGGATTACAGGTGTGAGCCACCACGCTCAGACAGGGTCTTTTTCATCTTATCGCTTGCAGGCATCTCAGAGGACTTGCTGAGATGAAACAAAATCATATATATTTCTCTTTTTAAAACCTAATTTTTTTAATTGGCAAATAAAAATTTTATATATTTATCATGCACAACATGTTGCTTTGAAATATGTAAATACTGTGGAATTACGTTGAGCTAATTAACGTATGTATTACTTCACATAACTTTTTTTTGTTGGTGAGGACACTTAAAATATATTCTCTTCACAATTTTCAAGAATACGATTCATTGTTACTAACTGTAGTCACCATTTGGTACAATAGATCTCTCAGTTCTTCCTACCTAATGGAAATGTTGTATCCCTTGACCAACCTCACCTCCTCCCTCAGCCCCTACCACAGAAAAAAACAAGTATCTAATAGATAAAGGCAAGCCTAGCCGTGGATTCTTTGCCCCTTTGTCAGCTGCCGTTCTGTCCTCTCAGACTGTGGTAGCACCTGTCACATTACTCAGTGAAAAACATGCAAAGTCTCTCGGGCAGATTGTCTCTAGATCATAAAGAGGTCATCAGAGCAAAGTGGCAATTTGAGAACAGCTGTAGGAACTGCATTTCCCTTCTGGGGTGGTTTTTAGAATAGCTTTCCAAGTTCAGGGCAGACATAGCTGTCTCTCCCCATTCAATCACATACCCACTGAACTGTACAGCCTTTTGACTGTCTTGGGTGCATGTCTTGTTATAAGTTCTTTGAGAATTGGGACTATGCCTTAATCACGGGTCTGACAACTCCTTCCCCTGTAACACTTGGTGAAAGAGTCGCCTTGTGTGTGAGCTCCCTTTCTCCAACAAGACTGACAGTTTCCTGAAAGCTTCTGTGGCATTTCCTTGGCATACAGTCCAATTCTGGAGATTGCTGGGACTTGGAAACCACAATGAGATACCCCTCCCGAGACCTGGGAGTTCAGAGAAAAACCTAACTGGTGGCTTCTGTTTGTTTTGTTTTGCTTTACATTGTTCTTGTTAATTCATTAGGACAGAAGGAAGCAACCCTCTCTCCAACTCCCACTTCATCAAACTATTGTGTTTCTAAGAAGTTTGAGCCTTTCTTACCATCACTTTCACCACCTCCACCCCGAGCTGATGGAAATCAGATGCTTCTTATGAGGCAAATGAAGATGCATTGTCCCAGAAGGGAGTGGTTGAAGTCTGGTGCTTTGAGTTATGTGAAACAGAAGAAAGGATGGCACAACCACCAGAGGGAGGTTCTCTGATAACAGAAAGGGTAGCTTAGGGGATTCCTACAAATGGCAGATAAACCCAACACCTCAGAGGGAGGATGGCTGAGGGATGTCCCTGGGTCCGGGGCACTAAGTGCCTAACATGAAAAGAGACATGACGGAGCTTCAGTGTGCAAGAAGAGCCCTGTGTTAGAGCATCGTGGAAGAAGCAGTCATGGATTTCAGGTAATCGTAACAAAGGTAACCACCAAGAAGAGAATCAAGTCTTCACTACCCCCTACAGTCATGTAAATGCTATAGGTTATTAATATGACCCCAGGGAGAGTACGGGCTTGTCCTGAAAACATTACTAAGTTGAACTTGTAACCATCCATGGGGAGTATGGCCCAAGCAAGAATAATTTTTATTTAGAAAAATGTAAAGATATTTGAACTGTTTTATAATTTAAACTTTTAAATGTGAAATTTTAATTTTAAAAAATAAAAAGAAAATACTATGATGTGTTTTGAATCTAGGTATTGTGGAACAAATCCATAACTAATAAAAATTCAGATTGTCCTCTGAGAGTTAAACTCTAGACCAGGAGTGGGCAAAGTGTAGCCCATGAGGGCAAATCTGCCACCTGGTTTTATAAATAAGGTTTTATTGGAACATAACCACACCCAGGCATTTATGTACTGTCTATTGCTTTCACACTACAATGTCAGGATTGAGGAGCTGTAACAGAGACTGCATGGCCCACAAAACCTAAAATATTTACTGTCTGGTCCTTTACAGAAAAAAGAAAAAAAATCTGTCAATCCTTGCACTAGACCAACAGAAAAGGGGTGTGGGCAGCCTTCTCCTGAAAGACTCCAGATAGTTGGCCATCAGCAGAACACCTCAGAGCCTGCCTGAGCAGGTGAACAGATTTGGCACCTCTGTAACTTGATTGAAACACTGGAGATATATGAGGCATGGCCTTTCATCTGAAATCTTTATTACTTCCTGTTTTTGAATTCTAGAAGCTTTTTCTGGAATATCAACCTACTAGTGTCTCATAGATTGCCACATTTCTAGGTCACCTCATGAACCAGTTGCCATTTTTGATGATTATTTATCACCATTATTGGCCAGTAGTTTTTTAATGCTTCTTATACATTGTATTAGTTAGGGTTCTCTAGAGGGACAAAACTAATGGAATATACATATATACAGAGAGAGTATTGTATTGTATTAGGGTTCTCTAGAGGGACAGAACTAATAGAATATATATATTATAGAATATATATATATGTATATCTTTGCCCAGAAGCGAGACCTCCTTCTTCCATGAAAGCATATCCTGAATTGGGCTCAAATGGTAGTTAGAGACTGAGAGTCGGTGCCTCCTCCAGTACGTGTTTGCTTGTTTTCCAAGTCTGAGTTGGGAATCAAGGGCTGTCCACACTGACATTAGCTGTGTAGGGACCAAAACCAACAATGAGCCTCCTAGGCCAAAGCAAGGCACAATGAGGCCAAAGTACTCGGTTAGTTGATGGCAAATCCAGGTTAAAACCCTACACCTTCTAGCCGGGTGTGGTGGCTCATGCCTGTCATCCCAGCACTTTGGGAGGCTGAGGTGGGCGGATCACCTGAGGTTGGGAGTTCAAGACCAGCCTGACCAACATGGAGAAATCCTGTCTCTACTAAAAGTACAAAAAATTAGCCTGGTCTGGTGGCGCATGCCTGTAATCCCAGCTACTCGGGAGGCTGAGGCAGGAGAATCACTAGAACCCAGGAGGTGGAGGTTGCAGCAGTGAGCCAGGATCGGGTCATTGCACACCAGCCTGGGCAACAAGAGCAAAACTCTGTCAAAAAAAAACAAAAACAAAAAACCCTACACCTTCTAATTTAGGATCTGGAATGAAGTCTTTATATGTGATTTTTTTGGTCATTGTTTTAAATAAATTGTACTTTTTTGGTATGCCAGTCATAAAGGTCTGGGGACTTCTAATCTCACAATTAGTCTAATCAAAGTTGCCCCTTGCAAACCAGGAAATGGTTTAACCCGATCAGCTAAAGAGGGAATTAGCATTTGGTGTGTAACATAACCCTGGCTCTTTGTACATTGGATTTTTCATTCCTGGAAATATAAGCCAGGAGTGGCTTTATGATCAC
>NW_012101876.1:6903547-6910128 GCF_000951045.1 Mandrillus leucophaeus | reverse complement strand
AGAATATATATATTTTATATATATATATATATTCCATTGGTAGCCTTCCAGTACTAGCCCATGTAGGCTGGGAGGCTAGGCCAGTCTCTCTTTTCACATTTTTCTGCCTGCTTATATTCTAGCCATGCTGGCAGCTGACTATATTGTACCCACCCAGAGTAAGAGTGGGTGCCTTTTCCCAGCCCACTGACTCAAATAGCTAATCTCCTTTGGCAACACCCTCACTGACACACCCAGAATCAATACTTTGTATCCTTCAATCCAGTCAAGTTGACACTCAGTATTAACCATCACATGCATAAAGTACTGTGCCTAGCACTTTATACACATTTCCCACTCAATATTTAAAATAGCCCATTGAGGCAGATGCTACTTTCCCCTGCTTTGACATAAAGCATCAGAGGCCTAGGAAAGGATAGAGAAAAGTGCCAAGGCCATCAATCTAACAAGTAACAGAGACAGATTCAGACCTATGTCTGCCTGACTGTAGCTCACATGCTTAGAGCCACGCCTTTTCCAATGTCAAGCTTATTCCTGCTCCCAAGCATTTGTCCATGCTGCAGTTAAAGAAGCAGAAAAAGTCCCTCCCTTTTTCTTTTGTATCTATAACCCAAAGTTTATCTCAAACTCCACTTTCTCCAGGAACCCTTGAAATACTTGTGGTCATTGAACCTCACATCTCTTAACCACCTAAACATAGTCTATCTTCTGCTACTCTCAAATTGTTCAATATGTATGAATCATTCTTCCCAACCAATTTTTAAAGTGTGAATCATTCTTCCCAACCAATTTTTAAATGCTCCCAGAGAAGAAATTGTGGCTTAAATTGTTGTTATTATTTCTTTAGAGATGGAGTCTTGCTCTGTCTCCAGGCACTCCTGGGCTGAAGCAATCCTCCTGCCAAAGCCTTCCTAGTAGCTAGAACTACAGGCATGCACCACCATGCCTGGCTAATTTTTAAAAAAATTTTTGTAGAGACAGGGTTTTACTATTTTGCCCAGGCTGGTCACAAACCTTAAATTATTTTTTAAACATAGCCACAACCCTTGATTAATTTGTATGCATCCAGAGATACGGTGGAGCTTACACAAAGATCTGAAGATGGACTTTCTTGTTTGTTGCTGTTATCATTATTTAATTATCCAAGTTGCTTTCTGGTTTAAAAATAACATTATCCAACTGGAAGGCAAGACACATCAAGATGAGTTTAATCTCATTTGTTGACATAATCTACTTTCAGACAGAAGAAGTAGGACAAAAGTTTAACTAGTCCTTTGAAAATTTCCTGCTTAGAAACAAAACTATATATGTATGCACACACACATGCACGTATACACACACACACCCAATAATATGTATGCGTGTATGTATACCTACATACAAACACCTACACATATGTATACACGATTATCCAGATTTTTTGTAAAATATTTTTATACTTTATTTAGCTGTAATGAAACAAAAGATTAACAGTGATTATATCTGGGTAGTAGAAATATGGCTAGTTTTTATTTTCTTCTTTATTCCTTCCTGTATGTCCCGATTTTTTACAGAGAAAACGTATTATTTTTAGTCAGAAGTTAACAATAGGTGACATATTTTTAAATACCCCTGCTTAGTTCCTAAGAGAAATGATGATAAGTCACAGACACTTGTCAAGATCAGAGTCATGACATTCCTCCAAATACACAATTTTACTAAATATCTCGTTTCTTGCTGGATGTCAAAAAAATTTGAGAATTCAGTTGGTCTTTGCATGACACTACTGCTTATCATTAAGATTTATCAAACACTCAATCAAAGCTGATCATGAGATTCTGCAATAATTGAGCTAACTAGTTGCATTGTGTCTACTGGTATGGTCTAATCTCATACATTCAGAAGTGGTCAGTTCATTCTTAGAAGAAGTTCACACATTGGAAATTGTCCTAGTAGACCAGCTGAGAGCAAATGGAACACAAAGAAGATATACTTTAATAGGAGAAACATGGAGTAGAGCTCTAGGGCCTCAGTGGTGAAGCAATTGTCTAGGCAGACTGCACATGAGAGATCTTTGTGGACGCTCCTGGGGTCCGAAGGTGTCCCTAACCCCCTAAAGACTTATGGGCCAACTATTGCAATTTTAGGCATTCTGAAAATATTATGTTAGTTCACTAGTTTTCCAAGAGAGATTACTTGAGTTATACAGGCAGTTTTCTCTAGTTTAGGCCTATAAAAAATTCTTTCTGAGAGAATTTGTTCCCATTCTTCTTCTATATATGTATGTGCCACTTATCCATGGTGGGGTATTCATGAGAGGTTCATCAACCCATAGGTCAGGACTCTGTTATTACAGAATCCAGAACCAGGCAACCTTAAAATATAGTATGTCAGGATTTCTTTCTAAGATTAGACATTTCCTGATCCAGCCAAATACTGATTGAGAAAGTAATAAGCCAACTTTTCGAACTTTGCATGAGCAAACCCAAGAGTGGCCTTTCTTATCCAAACCACCGCTAAGCCCACAGTGGCCACTTTCCCAAGAGCTGACAGAACTGTCTATGGCAAGTAGATTATAGTAACTATCAATTTGTTGCAAGATATATGTGAATTGTACTTTTTAAAAAATAAAATATGTCAACTAATTGTGGAAAATAGGCTGAAGGAAGAAGTTAGAAGTCTAGAGTCTGGAAAGATCCACAAAGTAAAGAGATTCTGGCAATGAAATAGCATAGCAACTCTTGAAGACAAAATAGAGTTTGTGTTTCAGTTACTTACTGCTGTGTAATAAACTACCCCCAAAACTTGTGGCTTCAAACAAGAGCCATTTTACTATATCCCATGATATTGAGCACTTTGTTACCACATTCTTCCCAAGAGGGTTCAATGTCCTTTGCAATACGTTTCTTCTAATATTGGGATCAAGGCAAGAATGTTCACTCCAGCTAATGTATAGATAAGAGATATCAGTCAGGTTTTGCAGAATCTTAGACTTTATGATGCTATGAGGCCTACCTCTTCATGAGAGAAAAGTTATAAATGTCTCTGGGCTACCTCAAATGGATACAGTTTAATCAAAATTTACAGGGGTTTATTGCAACTTTATATATTCACCTCTGTTTCAATGTCTCCCCACCTTCCATTTCATAACAACCCTTCACCTTTCATCAGGAACAGTGGAGAAACCATCAGATAAAACGTCTTTTTGTTAGCTGTTGGGATTTCGTAATACCTCACACCTATTTTCAATCATAGAGAGGTTTCTAGAAAAATCTGGGTTTATTGATATCTCATCACATTAAATGGACAGATGAAAAACAAAATAGTCTAGATACATAGGAAAAGGCAAAGGTAAAATATTTTAGAGAAGATACAGATTATGACTAATTATAATTTTTCAATATGTGAGGAAATACAGAGTGACAGGACTGATAAAGGAGGAAGGTTTCCATCGTAAGGGTCAGAAAACTCAACTCACAGTGCAGTAAGTTAAATGGAATATATTGGTATAAGTCACTGGGTAGTTTGGGGAGAGATCTAACTGGTTTCAGATTACATTTGATCCAAAGCTCAAATGACACTAGAATTTGGTTTCTCTCTCCTTCCTCTTCTCTTCTCTTCCTTTCCTGTGTTGTTGCCTGTCAGGGAATCCTCTTCTCCCTAGTCCCAAGACAGCTACCAGTAACTTCTGGGTCTAAAAGTTTCTAGGTATAAATCTAGATGGGAAGAACCAGTGATAGTTCTCTAAATTTTCAGCAGAATCTTATTCTCTCTCATTGGCTCTGAGTGAATCTTAGTTTGCTATTAAATCAATCAATTTGTTCAAGAAAATGCACTGAGTGGATCGTTTTCAGCCTGAAATACTTTCTACATTCTGAGTCATAAGTGGGACCAACTCTTCTGGAAGTACCCGGGATGAAAGGTAAAAAGATGTTTTGTCAAGGAAAAATTGAAGGACCATTACAAGGGGGAAGAAAATCCTGGGTGACAAAAATAAATGTTCAGAGTTCTGGTTCCAGGTAAGATGGTGTAAACACATGCCAACCCTTCTCTCCCACTAGATACAATAAAACCTAGATAAACTGCAAGGCACAGGTATTCAAGGTCTCTGGAAAGTGAATATCAGCAGCTGTATTAAGAAAGAATACCAGAATTCAAAATAATACCAAATTGGCTGGTGGTGAGTTTATCATTTTTCCCCTCTGGTATCATTTGGCCTGAACTCACTGAAGCCTGAAACACAAAAGTGAGACCTATGATGCAGACAGGGAGATATCCATGAGAATCTCTCTAATTTAGGGACAAAGAGCAGAAAAGAGATATCCTAAAGCACAGAGAGAACAGGGTAAAGCCCCCAGTTATTTTCTTTCCTTCTATTCTCTCTCACTCTAGTCCCCAGGCAGTCTAGTGACAAGTACATGGCAAAGAAGAACCAAATGGAAATCATATAACTAAAATAAGTAATAACCAATGTAAAAACCCCCTGGGATAGACTCAATAACAGAATGGACTAATTCCTCAAAACCCCCAAACTACCAAAACTCACCCACAATGGAACAGATAACCTGCAGAGCCCCGTAACTATAATACTAAAGAAACTGAATTTATATTTTAAAACCTTCCTAAAAAGAACAAATTCATACACATTTTTAAAGTTCATAGAACTGTACACCAAAAGAAAATAAGTCAGTTTTACTGTATGATACTTTAAAGATATTTTTGAACCTCTGGAAAAATAAATCTCAGGGTCCAAATGGTTTTACTGGTAAATTCCAGCAAACATCTTACAAAAACATAACATCAATTCTACATAATCTCATTCAGAAAATAGACAGGGAGGCAATCTTTTACAATTCAGTTTACAAGGCCAGAATTACCATGATACCAAAACCAAAGACACTATGAGAGAGTGAACTGCAGACCAACATCCCCTGTGAATATAGACATAAAAATCCTCAATGAAATATTAGCAAATTGATCCAATAACATATAATAAGACTACACAAAGACCAAAAGGGATTTATCTAAAGAAGGCAGGGCTGGATTCAATATCTGAAAATCAATCAATCAATCAATGTAATCTACCACATTAAATGTATAAAATAAGAAAAGCTACATGATCATATCAACAGATGCAGAAAAACACTTGAAAAAATATAACATCCATTAATGACAAAAATGCCAGCAAACTAAGAATACAATGGTGCTTCCTCAGCCTGACAAAAGGCACTTATACATCCTACAACTAACATTACACTTAAAGGTGGAAGATGCAATACTTTTCTTCTAACATTGGGATCAAGGCAAGAATGTTCACTTTCACCACTTCTATTCAACATTGTACTGAAAATCTTAGCCAGTGCAACAAGGCAAGGAAAATAAATAAAAGGTACACAGATTATTTAAAAAGAAGTAAAACTCTATTCACAGAAAACATTATCTATGTAGAAAATCTCACAAAATCAACAAAAAGCCCCTAGAACTAATGAATGAGTTTAGCAAGGTTGCAGTGTATAAAGTCAACACACACAACGATACAATTGTATTTCTATATATTAACAAACAATGTAATGTACAACCAGAAATTAAAAGGTAAAAAAATCCCATTTATAATAACTTACAAAACAGAACTATAACAAGACATGTACAGTATTTATATGCTGAAAACTAAAAAATATTAATATAAGAACTTAAAGAAGATCAAATAAATGGAGAGAGATAATATAGTAAAAAATGTCAATTCTCCCTAAAAATTATCTTTAGATTTAATAATACCAATGAAAAGCAGGATGTTTTTGTAGACATGTACCAACAGATTTTAAATTTATATGGTAAAGAAAAGGAAAAGGAGGTAGAATAGCGAAAAAAGTATATTGATACAGAAGAATAAAGTTGGAGGGCTTACACTACCCAATTTCAACTTACTAGAAAGCTATAGTAATCAACACAGTATGGTTTGACGAAGGGACAGAAATATAGATCAGTGGAACACATCTAGGAGAAAGTCCAGAAACCACACCCTTATAAAAATTGCCACTTGATTATTGACAAAAGCGCTAAAGAAATTCATATAACTGAAAAAAGAGTTGTATTCAGAATACGTAAAGAACACTCAAAACTCAGCAATAGGAAAACAAACAAACAACCCAATTATTAAAATGGGCAAAGGACTTATACTTCTGTAAAGAGGATGTAAACTTGGCAGACAGACACATGAAAAGATATTCAGCATCATTAGCCATGAGGGAAATGCAAATTAAAACTACTACACAACTACTTTATTGACTAAAATAAATAATCCTGATACTACTTGATGAGGATTGGAAAGCAACCAGAACTCTCATATGTTACTGGAATGTAAAATAATAACAGCACCCTGGAAACACTCTTGGCAATTTCTTATAAAATTAAATATACATTTACCATATGAGCTAGCAATCCCACTCCTGGGTGTTTACCCTAAAGAAATGAAACTTTGGCCGGGCGCGGTGGCTCACGCCTGTAATCTCGGCACTTTGGGAGGCCGAGGTGGGCGGATCACGAGGTCAGGAGATCGAGACCATCCTGGCTAACATGGTGAAACCCCGTCTCTATTAAAAATA
>NW_012101876.1:6880366-6903497 GCF_000951045.1 Mandrillus leucophaeus | reverse complement strand
TGGCAGGCGCTTGTAGTCCCAGCTACTCAGGAGGCTGAGGCAGGAGAATGGCGTGAACCTGGGAGATGGAGCTGGCAGTGAGTGGAGATCGCGCCACTGCACTCCAGCCTGGGTGACAGAGCGAGACTCCATCTCAAAAAACAAAAACAAAAACAAAAAAAACACAAGATTTTATGTTCACACAAAAATCTATACATAATTGTTTATAGAAGCTGTATTTATAATTGCCCCAAACTGAAAATAACCTAATGTCCTTCAATAGTATGCTAGTTCCTATTTCTGCTGTAACAAATTACCACAAATTTAGTAGCTTGAAATAACTTACACTTACTATCTTATAGTGTAGCAGGTCAGAAGGCAGAAATGGGTCTCACTGGACTAAAATCAAGGTTTTTTCAGGATTGCATTTCTCTCTGGAGACTCTAGGCAGGAACCAATTTTCTTGCTTTTTCTAGTTTGTAGAGGCTGCCTGCATTCTTTGGCTCATGGCCCCCTTCCACTTTCAAAGTCAGCAGTGGCCAGTTCAGTGTTTATTACAATGCTGTTTCTTTGGTTCTGACCCTTCTGCCTTACTCTTCTCCATTTAAGAACTCTTATGATTGCATTGGCCCACCTGGCTAATACATAATAATTCTGCATGTTAAGGTCAGATGATTAGCAATCTTAATTCCATCTATAACCTTAATTCCCTCTTGCCATATAACATAATATATTCACAGGTTCTGGGGAAAAGGATGTAGACATCTTTAAGGGGCTATTAATCTGTCTACCACAAATAGGCAAATGAATAAACAAATGGCTATACCTCCATACAATGAAATCCTATACAAATCCTATCCTATAGAATTCTATACATCTATACAACAAAATCAGTAATGAAAAGGAATAAACTTTTGATACACAACTTGGATGGATCTCAAAGGTGTTATGTCAAGTAAATGAAGCCTATCTCAAAAGATTATATATACTCTATGAGCCTATTTATAGGACATTATCAAAAACATAAAATTATAGTGATGGAGAACAGATGATGGGATAGAGATGGGGGAGGGTATAATTACAAGATGATAGCAGAAGGAATTCTTTAGTGTGATGGAACTGTTCTGCATCTTGATTATGGTGGGGGGTAACATGAAACTATACATTTGTTAAAAATCATAGACTTGTAACTTCATGTGGGAAGAAAGTCAATTTTATCAATGATAATTTTAAAAATAAAATTTCCAAGTCATACAACTGTATGCTTAACATACACACACACACAACACACACACACACAACACACACACACACACAGGCTCACTAAGGTGCTTAACAGTATTAAGGAACAGGAAAACTGACCAAAGAGGTTACATCAGACTCTAGCACTTTGGCAGTGAATTGAAAAAAGCTTTCCAAGTTCTCATCAAAGCTTCCCTGAAACAATTTATCTGAGCCTACATTTTCTCACCTTAAAATAAGGATAATATTAACCTTATTGGGTTATTAAGATTAGATGACAATGTGTATGTAAATATTCTGTCACATAAAAGGATGCTCAGTTGTGTTAATTTTGTTTTTACCAACCTGTTGGTGTGTCTGGACTCTCCTGTCTTCTTTTTCTCACAGACAGAACTTCAGGGTCTGGAAAAACCTAATGCTATGAGTGGAGAGACAAATCTTTTAAGGAGAGATAGGTAGGATCACACAAGCTACTGAAGACTCTCCTGAGATGTGATAGCTCCCAACAAATACATTATGTAAGGTCTATCTATGATATATATTTTATTCCTATTTTCCAACATAAATGCAGTCAAGCATTTTCATCAACATCTTTACAGATATCTTCCTTGCCTTCCTCTAATCATACCCCCAGCATCTTATCCCTATACTTCCTCCATGGACCTCATAAATGGCTAATGAGGTAGACTATAATGGAATGGTCATCCATATATGTATTCCTTTGTTCAAACATCACTTACCAAGTATGTCCAATTGCTAGGATTTGAGCTCAACCCCGGAAATACAAACGCAGATCAGCCTCCATCCAAGTCCTTGAAGTGTTCACAGTCTAATTGTTGAGTGTCGCAAGACATGAGATTGGTGGTGGAGGCAGGGGGTGGTAGAGTCTATCACTTTAGATGTTAAAATAGATGAGTTTTCAGTTTAAACTTTGAGAGCTACAGAAAGCTACTCCAACCAGAAATCCAAAAGAATTGAGTGGGAAACAGCATCCAACAAGGGAGACTACCAAAGAGTGAAATAAAAATACATCTGAGAACAGGTGGGAACTAAAAATATTAAATAAAAATGAGCATCTTTCCTTCTAGACTCAATGCAGTTTGCACTTATCTTGCTCACAGAGTGTGAGGACTGTTGTCTACTTGGCAAATGAAAATTTGTAAAAGGACTTGGGTTTCTCATGGAGAAAAAAAAACAGTGTTATACATAAGCCTAATGAAAATAATCATCAAGTGGCTACAACTGATGAGTTATATTATTAATCACACTGAGGTCTAATATCAGCATAGAATTAGAAATGACTTCAGAAAATTTCAAATCTGCCACACTTTGCCTATTTGCTCCCAGTGACAATGATCATGCATAATGAGGCATATATTTGAAAGTCTTTTTGTAACCCTGTCTTTCCCAGCTTACTGAGATTAGATGACTCTCTTAAATTGGCCTTCAAACAGCAGACCTTTATAAATATGAGTAATCATGGAAAAAGTGAAGAATAACTATTTTTCTCTACCTGGCATCTAAAATGTTGAATCAGGGATTTCTGAGATCTGATCTCGGCCTATTTTGAAATACTAAACGATGAAATAAAGACCTCCTTAGAATATATAATACACTATTATTTACTATATTGCATTATTATTCACTATATGTTGCATAGCGCACAATATATCTCAAAGAAAACAAGCTTATGTATCCTATCTAATCGTATTTGAAGTGATGTACGTTAATTAGCTTGATGTAATTATTCCACATTGTATTCATAAGTCAAAACTTCACTTTGTGCGCCATAAACACATGCAAGAATTTATGAATTTACAGTTAGAAAAAGAACACTTTTTACAAGATTTCCTTGGATTACATTTGACGGTGATTTTTTACTCATAAGCTGTTATCCTTTTTTTGCCCTATGTCTTTTACTCACCATCGTTATCATACTGATTAGAGAGAGAAAGGTTTTTCTTTTTTTTTTTTTTTTTGTCAGTAGAAGGTGATTTATTGGCAAATTTAGAAGCATGTAGCAGCAAGACAGGTAGATCTCTGCACTGTTACCCCCCAGACTCAGCGCTTACATACCATACAGAAAGAGCATATGTGCTTCAGAAGGAATGTGTAGGATCACTGAAATTGACCCCTCAGGGAAAGGCAAGAATGCTATGTGCCTCATAGCCCATAATTTGCCAAAATACAGGACTTAGGTAAGTACATGTTTATGATAACATCAAGGTTGTCTTGGCTTACACAAGCAACAGTAAATAAAGTCAAAATCTTAGAGGCATTCCTGGGCCTGGGGTTAGTCAGAAGTCAACATGGCAGATTAGCATCCAACATGAAGTGGCATTATCCTGTGTAATGTCCAGTGCTGTACATTTGTTTAGGAGGGAGTAAATGAGATTGAGCCCTGGGAGCAATAGTAGAAGGACACCCAATAGCCCAAAGTTGGAAGAAGCACAAGTGTTCATTGATGGAAGAATGGATAAACAGAATGTGGTCTAAACATACCATGAAATATTCTCCAAACTTAAAAGGGGAGGAAGTTCTGACACATGCTACAACATGGATGAACCTTGAAGACATCATACAAGTGAAGTAAGCCAGGCAGAGAAGGATAAATGCTGTATGATTCCACTCATATGAGGTACCTAGAGTAGTCAAACTGATAGAGAAAGTAGAATGGTGGCTGCCAGGAGCTGTGGGGTTGGGAAGATGGGAAGTTGTTTAATGGGTACAGAGTTTCAGATCTGCAAGATGAAAGAGTTCTAGTGATGGATGGTGGTGATGGTTGGCACAAAAATGCAAATGTATTTTACACTACTAACTGCACATTTAAACATGCTTAAGATAGCAAATTTTTATTTGTGTATTTTACCAGAATTTAACAAGAAAAAAAAAACGGTTTTTTTCCAAAGAGTAGTAGGACAAAACAAGGTGAGAATGGTCTCATGAACTTCCCATCTTCCCATCGCCACAACTTCTAGCAACTACCATTTTACTTTCTCTATCAGTTTGACTACTCTAGGTACCTCATATGAGTGGAATCATACAGCATTTATCCTTCTCTGCCTGGCTTACTTCACTTGTATGATGTCCTCAAGGTTCATCCATGTTGTAGCATGTGTCAGAATTTCCTCCCCTTTTAAGTTTGGAGAATATTTCATGGTATGTTTAGACCACATTCTGTTTATCCATTCTTCCATCAATAAACACTTGTGCTCCTTCCAACTTTGGGCTATTGGATGTCCTTCTGCTATTGCTCCCAGGGCTCAATCTCATTTACTCCCTCCTAATCAAATGTACAATGTTGGACACTATGCAGGATAATGCCACTTCATCTCAGATGCTAATCTGAGAGTGGTCTCATGAAAGTCTCATGAAATAATGGTCTCTTGGGAACTCTGTGTACTAAGAACACAGATTCTGCTCATGGGCAGAGACCCAGCTGAGATCTCTCTTGGAGTGGATCAGACTAAGGATCTCCATCATTCAACTGACTCCCCTGGCACAGCCACAGTCTCACCACCAGCCCGCCAGCCCCAAGAATTGGGTTTTGTGGGATGGAACTTGGAAAGCTACCAACATTTTGAAACTTGTTATCTTTTAAAAAATCAGTAGAAATGTTTTTTTTCTGTCCAGTCAAAGGAACATAGTGTTTCTAGAAGGAAGGATTAATTGAATGCTGCTAAGAAAAAGATGAAATGAGGAATGAAAACATCAGTGGGACTAATGAACAGGGGCATTACTGCTGAAATAATACAATGTCTTTAAGATGTAGAAGTGGGGTTGAAATCATATTGAAGTAGGTGACATTCTCTTCTTCCTTATCCAGGAATTAGTTGGTTGTGGAGATTATCAGTCTGATCCACTCCAAGAGAGATCCCAGCTGGGTCCAGTCTGTACTCCCCTGGGATCGTTCACCATGGCTAGAAGTTAAAATCAGATTACATATTTGCCAGATCAGCACAACAAACTCATCCTCTTCCTACTTCTCGTTTTTTCTCTCCTCATCTTCATTCTCTGCTGCTGCTGTTTGTTTTCTTTTCCCACCATTGTATTTACTTTCATGTCCTCTCTCTTGTGGTTATCATCCTTGGCCTTGGAATTAAAGAATGACTTGGAGAAGAACTGAGTGGGGAGGAGGGAGGTGTAGAAGCATGGGCCATTCTGACTCTGTATACATTCTTGCACAGATTTAGTTTGTATCCTTGGCAAACTATTTAATATTCCAAATGGCAACAGAAGAGACTCAGCTGAGATCTCTCTTGGAGTGGATCAGACTAAGGATCTCCATCATTCAACCGACTCCCCTGGCACAGCCACAGTCTTACCACCAGCCTGCCAGCCCTGAGAATTGGGTTTTGTGGGATGGAACTTGGAAAACTACCAACGTTTTGAAACTTGTTACCTTTTAAAAAATCAGTTTTTTTCTGTTCAGTTCTCATTGATTTGTGGGTTGGGTCTTCATATATTGAAGTAAAACCCAGTAGGGTTCAGAGATTATAAACAAACCTGGTGCCAGCATTTTGGTTCACCTTACACAAGGCTCATCCTGCCAACTGCCCTGGTCCATCTCCCTTGTGCCTCCTGGTGAGCCTCTTATCTCACTCTCAGTCTAGCTGAATCCAACTTTCTGCCACAAAAAGTTTCGGAGCAAGTTCTCAAATTCCTCCTGCAGACTCTGACAACACACACACATCCAAGCACATTATTTAGGATTTAACTGTGCAAAGATACATCTCTTAACGTGTCAGATGTGGTCCAACAAGGCACAAGGGAGGAGTAAATAACAGAAGGAATGGGGATGTATTCTAGAAAGGCACAATGGTGGGAATGAGGGATATTTCCGAGCAAAAATTTAATTATATACTTAACATATATAACCTTTTACAGTCACATTTTTTAAAAGGTTAATTTATATTGACTAAGACAAAGCAATGCTGTGTGTTGCTATGGTAGCACACAGATTCTGCTCATGGGCACCAGGACCTCACTTTTATTTCTGGAATAAGAATCAATTTCATCCTCAGCTGAGACATCTAATTCCCAATATCTAGGCCTTGAAATCTATGAAATGCACAAATGCATCAAATTAATTAAGAAATATTTTAAGATATTACTTAAGAATATCTACTAATTACCACTGCTAAGCTAACAGTAATCCATTTCAAACAGCTATTGTGGTAGACAGAGGATTAAGGTGGCAGATGAGAGGCAAGACTAGCTTGCAGTTCCCAGTTAGATGGACAGAGCAGCATGTGGGGACTCACATTGTGAATTTTGTCCCAAGAACTACCACAGGAACATACCAGAAAGCCGAGAGAATCCACAGACCCTTTAAAGGAACTGGATCACTTCTGTGGGTTCCCTGAGATACTGAAAACCTCTTAGTCGGCTTGCTTTCTCAATGGAGAGGCTCACGGTCTGGGGCAAGTTCTCGGCCCTGGTCGCTGGCTGCCTGGAAGTAGACTTGGTGCTGTTGTGGGGGCTCAGTGAGAATGAGACCAGACTTTAGGACTGTAGGCTATGTGGGAGCAGGGTGAGGCCTGTGACTGCTGGCTTTCCCCCACTTCCCTGGCAACCTGTATGACTCAGCAGAGGCAGCCATAATCTCCCTGGGAATATAACTCCATTGAACTGGGAACCACACCCCCATTGCCCACAACAGCTGCAGCAAGACCCACCCAAGGAGAAATTGAGCTCAGACACATCTATCCCTGCCCCTACCTGGAGGTCTTTCTCTACCTTGCCTGATAGCGGAAGACAAAGGTCATAATCTCTTGGGAGCTCTATGGGCCTGCCCACTGCCTGAGAAACCTGATCACTTGATCAGGTGTCCCTAGGGCAAATTTGAATCCTCCCTATAGCACAGCAACTGATGTGCTCTTGAAAGCGCCACCTCCTGGCTGGAGGACAACCAACACAAAACCAGTGCACTAAACAAAAACATAACCAAGGACTCACAGAGTCCACTTCCCTCCTCTGCTACCTCCACCAGAGCAGGTCCTGGTATCCACGGCTGCAAGACCTGAAGAAAGATTACATCACAGGACTCTTTGCAGACACTTCCCAGTATTAACCTGGAGCCTCATAGTTCCACTGGGTGACTAGACCCAAAAGAACAAAAACAATCACTACAGTTCAGCTCTCAGGAAGCTCCATTCCTAGAGGAAGGGGGAGAACACCATATCAAGGGAGCAGCCATGAGACAAAAGAATCTGAACAGCAGCCCTTGAATCCCAGATCTTCCCTCTGACATAGACTACCCAAATGAGAAGGAGCCAGAAAAACAATTTTGTTAATGTGAGAAAACAAGGTTCTTCAACACCCCCAAAAGATCATATCAGCTCACCAGCAATGGATCCAAACCAAGACAAAATCTCTGAATTGCCACAAAAATAACTCATAAGATCAATTGTTAAGCTAATCAAGGAGGCACCAGAGAAAGGTGAAGTCCAACTTAAAGAAATCAAAAACATGATACAGGATACGAAATAAAAATTCTCCAGTGAAATAGATAGCATAAATAAAAAACAATCACAACTTCTGGAAATCAAGGACACACTTAGAGAAATGCAAAACACACTGAAAAGTCTCAGCAATAGAATCAAACAAGCAGAAGAAAGAACTTCAGAGATAGAATACAAGACTTTCAAATTAACCCAAATCTATCAAAGACAAAGAATAAGAATTTTAAAAAATGAACAAAACCTCCAAGAAGTCAGGGACTATGTTAAATGTCCAAACCTAAGAATAATTAGTGTTCCCAAGGAAGAAGAGAAATCTAAAAGTTTGGAAAACATAGTTGAGAGAATAATTGAGGAAACCTTCCTTGGCCTTGCTAGAGACCTACACATCCAAATACAAGAAGCTCAAAGAACACCTGGGAAATTTATTGCAAAAAGATAATCACATAAGCACGTAGTCATCAGGTTACCTAAACTCAAGACGAAGGAAAGAATCCTAAGAGCTGTGAGGCAAAAGCATCAGGTTACCTACAAAGGAAAGCCTATCAGATTTATAGAAGATTTCTCAGCAGAAACCCAACAAGCTAGAAAGGATTGGGGGTCCTATTTTTAGCTTCCTTAAACAATTATCAGCCAAGAATTTGTATTCAGTGAAACTAAGCTTAATAAATGAAGGAAAGATACAATCTTTTCCAGACAAACACTGAGAGAATTTGCCACTGCCAAGCCAGCACTACAAGAACTGCTAAAAGGATCTCTAAATCTTGAAACAAATCCTCGAAATATACCAAAATAGAGCCTTCTTAAAGCATAAACCTCACAGGACCTATATAACAATAACGCCATGAAAACAAACCCAAGGTATTCAGGCAACAAATAGCACGATGAATATAATTGTACCTCACATCTCAATACTAACATAATGGGCTAACTGCTCCATTTAAAAGATACGGAATGGCAGAATGCATAATAATTCACCAACCAAGTTTCTGCTGTCTTTAGGAGACTCACCTAACACAGAAGGACTCACATAAACTTAAGGTAAAGGGGTGAAAAAAGATATTCCACGCAAATGAACACCAAAAATGAGCAGGAGTAACTATTCTTATATCAGACAAAACACACTTTAAACAACAGCACATAAAAAAGACAAAGAGGGACATTATATAATGATAAAAGGACTAGTCCAACAGGAAAACATCACAATTCTACCTGTATATGCACCTAACACTGGAGCTCCCAAATTTACAAAACAATTATTAACAGACCTAAGAAAGAAGACAGACAACACCACAATAATAGTGGGGGGTTTCAGTACTCCACCGACAGCACTAGACAAGTCATCAAGATAGAAAGTCAACAAAGAAACAATGGACTTAAACTATACCCTACAATAAATAGATTTAACAGATATTTTCAGAACACTCTACCCAACAACTGCAGAATACACATGCTATTCATCAGCACATGGAACATTCTCCAAGATAGTCCATATGATAGGCCACAAAACAAGACTCAGTAAATTTAAGAAAATTGAAACCATATCAAGTACTCTTTCAGACTACAGTGGAATAAAATTGGAAATCAACTCCAAAAGGAACCCTCAAAACCATGCAAATACATGAAAATTAAATAATTTCTTCCTGAATCATTGGGTCAACAATGAAATCAAGATGAAAATTAAAAAATTCTTTGAACTGAACAATAATAGTGACACAACCTATCAAAACCTCTGGGATACAGCAAAAGTTGTGCTAAGAGGAAAGTTCATAGCATTAAATGCCCATATCAAGAAGTCTGAAACAGCACAAATAGACAATCTAAGGTCACACTTCACAGAACTGGAGAAACAAGAACAAACCAAATCCAAACCCAGCAGAAAAAAGGAAGTAATGAAGATCACAGCAGAACTAAATGAAATTGAAACAAAAAAATTAAATGAAAACAAAAAGTTGGTTCTTTGAAAAGATAAATAAAATTGATAGACCATTAGCAAGATTAACCAAGAAAAGAAAAGAGAATATTCAAATAAGCTCAATTAGAAATGAAACGGGAGATATTACAACTGATACCACAGAAATGCAAAAGATTATTCAAGGCGACTATGAACACCATTACACATATAAACTAGAAAACGTAGAGGAGATGGATAAACCTGGAAATATACGATTCTCCTACATTAAACCAGGAAGATATAAAATCTATGAGCAGATAAATAACAAGCAACAAGATTGAAATGGTAATTTTAAAAATTGACAACAAAAAAATGTCCAGAACCAGACAGATTCACAACTGAGTTCTATCAGACATTTAAAGAAGAATTGGTACTAATTCTATTGACACTACTCTGAAAGATAGAGAAAGAGGGAATCCTCTCTAAATCATTCTATGAAGCCAGTATCACCCTAATTCCAAAATCAGGAAAGAACATAACAAAAAAAAAAGAAAACTACAGCCGAATATCCCTGATGAACATACATGCAAAATTCCTCAACAAAATACTAGCAAACCGAATCCAACAGCATATCAAAAAGATAACCCACCATGATTAAATGGGTTTCATACCAGGGATGCAGGGATGGTTTAATATGTATAAGTCAATAAATGTGACACACTATGTAAACAGAATTAAAAACAAAAAACACATCATCTCAATAGACACAGAAAAGCATTTGACAAAATCCAGCATCCCTTTATGATTAAAACCCTCAGCAAAATCAGCACAGAAGGGGCATATCTTAAAGTAATAAAAGCCATCCACAAAAAACCCACAGCCAGCGTTATGCTTAACAGGAAAAAGTTGAAAACATTCACCCTAAGAACTGGAACAAGACAGGGATGCCCACTTTGACCACTTCTATTCAACATAGTACTGGAAGTCCTAGCCAGAGCAATCAGACAAAAGAAAGAAACAAAGGGCATCCAAGTCAGTAAAGAGGAAGTCAAACTGTCACTGTTTGCTGATGATATGATTGTATATCTAGAAAACCCTGAAGACTCATCCAAAAAGCTTCTATAACTGGTAAATGAACTAGGCAAAGTTTCAGGATACAAAATTAATGTACACAAATCAGTAGCTCTGCTATATACCAACAGCGACCAAGCTGAGAATCAAATAAAAAACTCAACCCTTTTCATAATAGCTCCAAAAAAAAAAAAAAAAAGATTGGAATATACCTAACCAAGGACGTTAAAGACCTCTGCAAGGAAAACTACAAAACATTGCTGAAAGAAATCATAGATAACACAAACAAAGAGAAACACATCCCATGCTCATGGATGGGTAGAATCAATATTGTGAAAATTACCATAATGCCAAATGTAATCTACAAATTCAATGCAGTTCCCATGAAAATACCACCATCATTCTTCATAAAACTAGAAAACACAATCCTAAAATACATATGAAGCCAAAAAAGTGCCCACATAGCCAAGGCAAGACTAAGCAAAAAGAACAAATTTGGAGGCATCACATTATTTGACCTCAAACTATACTATAAGGTCATAGTCATCAAAACAGCATGGTACTGGTGTAAAAAATAGGCACATAGACCAATGGAACAAAATAGAGAACAAGAAATAAAGCCAAATACTTACAGCCAACTGATCTTCGACAAAGCAAACAAAACATAAAGGGGGGAAAGGACAACTTATTCAACAAATGAGGCTGGAGTAATTGGTAAGGCACATGTAGAAGAATGAAACTGGATCCTCATCTCTCACCTTATATAAAAATCAACTCAAGATGGATCAAAGACTTAAATCTAAGTCCCAAAACCATAAAGATTCTAGAAGATAACATTGGAAAAACCCTTCTAGACACCGGCTTAGACAAAGGCTTTATGACCAAGAACCCAAAAGCAAATGCAACAAAAACAATAGATGGGACTTGATTAAACTAAAAAGCTTCTGCACAACAAAATAAATAATCAGTAGAGTTAACAGACAACTCACAGAGTGTGAGAAAATCTTGGCAAACTCTACATGTAACAAAGTACTAATATCTGGAATCTACAAAGAACTCAAATAAATCAGCAAGAAACAAACAAACAAACAAAAAATTCCATCAAAAAGTGAACAAAGGACAAGAATAGAAAATTCTCAAAAGAAAATAGACAAATGGCCAACAAGCATATGGAAAAATGCTCAACATCACAAAAGATCAGAGAAATGCAGATAACAACCACAATGTGATACCACTTTACTCCGGCAAGAACGGCCATAAGTCAAAAAAATCAAACAATAATAGATGTTAGTGGGGATGCAGTGAATTGGGAACACTTACACTATTCGTGGGAATGTAAACTAGTACAACTACTATGGAAAACTGTGTGGAGATTCCTTTAAAAACTAAAAGTAGATCTACCATTTGATCCAGCAACCCCACTACTAGGTATCTAACCAGAGGAAAAGAAGTCTTTATATGAAAAATATACTTGCACACACATGTTTATAGCAGCACAATTTACAATTTCAAAAACATGGAATCAGCCCAAATGCCCATCAATTTATGAGTGGATAAAGAAAATGTGATATTAATATACCATGAAATACTACTCAGCCATAAAAAGGAATGAAATAGTGGCATTCACAGCCACCTGGATGGAATTGGAGACTTTTAATCTAAGTTAAGAAACTCAGGAATGGAAAACCAAACATCATATATTCCCACTCTTATGTGGGAGCTAAGCTATAAGGACGCAAAGGAATAAGAATGATACATTGGGTTTTGGGGACTTGGTGGAAAGAGTAGGGGTAGCAAGGGATAAAAGACTATACATTGGGTACAGTGTACACTGCTTGGGTGATGGGTGCACCAAAAGCTCAGAAATCACCACCAAAGAACTTATTCATGTAACCAAACACCACTTGTTCCCCAAAAACCTATTGAAATAAGAAAAGTTTTAAAAAATAATAATTTAAAAAAAAAAACCCTTGGTGGTAGAATTTTTAAAATGCTTCATTCACAGTTCTTGCTCTTAGGCATTTTGCAACCCCAGGAAGGAGAATGAGAGAGCCACAAAAGGACCAGTAAGTGCTGTCACCTGTTAAAGAGGAGAGCTGTAAGGTATCAGAGGAGGGCCTGGTCACTTCCGGCTGAAAAAATTAAAAATGATTTCCTGAAGGAGGTGGATGTATAAATGTAGAAGAGAGCAAAACAAAGAGAGAAGCACATTTGGGTAGGTTCAAGAACAAGATTGGCTCCACCTCACAGAAGTCAGAGAAGGAATCGGTTTACATCAGAAGGAACATGGATATCCCTATACGCAGGACAAGAATGAAGAGTACTAGGCCACTGGATTTAGACTTTAGCAACCAGTCTAATGGAAGGTAGAGTTTCAAGAAAGTGGTGGAAACAAAAAGCAACCTATCCTAGAATCATGAAGACATGTTTTACAATGGGGCAGAGCCAATTCTATTTGTAGGTAGCAGGAAAAGATTTGGAGTAAGAGAGAGAGATGTGATGGTAATTAAATCAGTGGAAGAAAACCAGGCTGGAATCAGAATGTGCACAGGGAGGAGGAAAGCCCTAGGAAGTCTCTCTCTCTCTCTCTGTCTCCCTCTCTCCTATCCCCCATCCCTGGCCCAGACCTGGCTTTCCTTTGTGGCTCTTGTCACAATTTATAATTATCCTGTCTTATTAAATATTTGTATGTTTATTATTAACCTTCCTTGAATGCACCCTGAAGGCAGGATTATGGACAGTGCTTGGCAAATAGAGTTCTTAGTAAATTACTTGTAAATGAGATGAAAAATGAGGAAAAAAGGAAAAAATTAAGATGCAAAAAAATGAGGTGGAGAGAAGACAGCTGAGAGAGCGTGTTGGACTCCTTGACATTCTAAGAAGAGTGGTAAGGTCACTACTGAGAGTGAGAAGTCAGAGAGGGGTTTCTGGTGAAAAGAGTGGAAAGTGGCTGGTCGAGAGTGAAGAAGAGAGAAGGAAAAGGGTGATTGATGAGCAGCAGCACCGGGAGAACCTCGTCAAAGCTGGATGGAGTGATTTGGGAGTGGATCAAACTAGCAAGGCTTTGACACTTTCTTCAGAAATCTTGGCAGTTGTAATGAGGAAGAAACTGAAGCAAATGGAAATTGCTGAGGGCTGGAGTTGGCAAGCCATGTACAGCAGGACAAGGTGGTACCAAACTTTATATGCAGCCAACACTCCCATTTCTGATTTATGAGGTTGTGAATGTCTGGTTCCTAACACAGCCAACTCATTTAAAAAGGATATTCTCAAGAGTTTCGTTAAATAGTGCCAAGTGAAACCTTCTGTTTCAGCCTTACATCCAGTCTACTTTACATTTCCATCTTTTTTGAAGACATAGACCACAATTTGATGAAAGAGCTATTCTTATGGGTCAAAATCTGAGTGGTTCCTTCAAGCTCTTTGATTTCCTGAGGACAGGTGGGAGGCCTTGGAAGAAGGACAGGCAAAGAGGCAGCTGGTGGGAAGATCAAAGGTGGCATTTGTTAACTGATGCCAAAATCAGATCAGAAGCCTATAATCAGTTCCCAATTCTGCCAACTTTACTGCAGTGGTTCTCAAACCTTAGCATTCATCAGAATCACCAGGGGCGTGATTAAGTCAGTCTGGAGTGGAGCCTGAGAATTTGCATTACTAACACATTCCCAAGTGATGCTGATGTCGCTTGTCTGCAGACCACTCTGGAAACCACAGTTCTAACGTAAACGGGTGCCTCTTCATGTTTCCACATACCCCTTCTCTTCCTGCCTTTTCATGACTGACAGAAACATTTATTGAGTGACTACTCTGTGCCAGGCACTATACTAGTTCTTAGAACAGAGCCTGACCCAGGGTGGGCACTCAGAGTCAATATTTGTTGAATAAAGGAATGAATTGTGGGTAAAATCCAGACACAATCCATGTCCTCGTGGAGTTTATAGACTAGTGGGATTAATTAATATAGTAATGTTATACATAAATATACAATTACGGACTGTGACAAGTGCTAATGAAAACAAATTGCAGAGTGCTATTAGAGTAATTGGAAAAACCTGGGGGTAAGAGGTTGCGTGGTGAAGTGGGAATCTGAAGTCACCACTGATTTAAAATGATTTCACCAGGACAAAAGTGCTTGTGGGAATTATGAGAACAGAGCTCCACAGTCCACTCCACTGGTCTTCCCTTTAAATTCAATGGCACCTACCACAATACTGAGCAAAGGATAATTGCTATCTGATTGATGACGTTAACCTAAATAACAGAGAGGGGCTCTCTAAAAGAAAAGGTAACTATTTGGGAATAAAGCATTGCAATGGGAATATGCATGTCATATCAAACTAAGTGAATACTCGGGGAGGTAAAACAAAGGTTTTCAAAGGAAAAACTGAGGAAGTTTACATCATTGTTTTGAAATAATTATCCTTGACTACAAAGTTCAATAACAATGGTGATTCCAGTTCAAGGTTAGACAGGCAGTTGCTGGGCAGATGTCCTAGTAGAGGTGTGATGGCTAATACTGACTGTCAACTTGATTGGATTAAAGGATACAAAGTATTGATCCTGGGTGTGTCTGTGAGGTTGTTGCCAAAGGAGATTAACATTTAAATCAGTGAACTGGGAAAGGTAGACCCACTCTTAATTTGGGTGGGCACCATCTAATCAGCTGCCAGTGTGGCTAGAATATAAGCAGGCAGAAAAATGTGAAAAGAGAGACTGGCCTAGCCTCCCAGCCTACATCTTTCTCCCGTGCTGGATGCTTCCTGCCCTCGAACATCAGACTCCAAGTTCTGCAGCTTTGGAACTCAGACTGGTTCTCCTTGCTCTTCAGCCTGCAGACAGCCTATTGTGTATAATGGGACCTTGTGATCGTGTGATTTAATACTTAATAAATTCATATATAGATGGTCTTGCTATATTGACCAGGCTGGTCTTGAACTCCTGGCCTCAAGTGATCCTCCCATCTTGGCCTCCCAAAGTGCTGGGACCACAGGTGTGAGCCACCATGCCTGGCCTGTCAGGATTTTCTTAACATTAGTGACTCCATTTTGATTCTGACAATGTTCACAATGATAAACTAGCTAGCAACTAGCTGAGTGGCTCTGGGCCAATCATTAAAGTTCTTTGGACTTTAGGCCTTTTTTCTGTAAAATAAGGGTAGGGATTCTCCATTTGTTCCAGGACTGGGGTTCTTGACCTTAGCTGCAATTGGAATCTTGCACTTGGGATCACCTGGAATGCTTTAACAAACACTGCTGCCTGTGTCCCACTCCCAGAGACTCTGATTTAACTGCTTGGGGGCGGGGGGGCCACCTGGAAATCAGGATTTTTAAAAGTTCCCCAAGTGGTTCTAGTGTGTATCCACAGTTGAGAATCACTGGGCCAGAGACATTCTAGGTGATTCTATGATTGGTTTTAGTAGCTAAGCTCTATAATATTAGGAGTTAAGTGCCCCCAAAGTCAAAAGTCTTCATCCTTAGTTTCTAAACCAAAATGTATTCAAATTTCAGCTAAGATAGATTCTATTTTAAACAAGCCTCCCCAGCATGAATCCGTGTTTCATATAATTATACTTTCTCAATCTTGGGTGTATAGAAAAATTCATAGAATTTTATTCAACATTTACTAAAATATAACATGAACTTGATCTTGGTAAAACTTCCTTTCTTTCCAGAATCTGTAGGTCTTGCTGATGGCATCTGTTATCATTTTGTTCGAGAGTTCTTAAGAGCCATTTCAAGCGATGCTAGGAAAAACAGCTGAAGACATGCTCTTTATTATGAAGAGCCTGCCCACTTTTTTTATACTTAGTGAAGACTAGAAACCCCTTTAAAAATGTTTTTAAATTTTGCCTCAAACATGCGTATTCAGTGTTTCTTATCTTGACTTGATTAGCTCAGCTAGAAGTATATGATTTAAGATTGGTTTATTTGTTGCCAGTTATCTTAATCCACAAGAGAAACATCTAGTTCATAATTGTAACTGGCAACACTTTACCTTGATCATAGTGAACCTGTCCTACCTCAGTATCCCCACCTTTCCTATTTTATGATATTTTCTCTGAAATCCTCTGGTTTCCACCCAGTGGTGTGCTGGTAAATATTTAATAACCATCTCTAGGGAGGAGGGTTGGTAAGCCCTAATTTGTAGCATTTGCCGTTTCTGTGATGTAAATACTCTCACCCTGGTCCACTTTAACCTACCAGCATGACACCACTGAACACAGAGTTTGGAAGAGACGTGCATTATTGGCTCTTCCTGAACTGTTACCAGCCAGCACTAGTGCACTACTGCTCCCTCCTGAGGCCCACCCCAGGCAGAATAATATAATCTGGCAGCTTACTACTTGGTACAAATTAGGATGAAAGGAAATCCTTTCATCTCTTCCAAATTCACCTTTGCACCCTCAGTCCCCATCAAAAATACAAACCTGTCTCCTCAGATCCCTGCATTCATTTTAACTGAGAAGGCTGGATGCGAACTAAATGTAGATCCAGGAGATCCTGGATTCTTGGACTAGATTTACATTTCTGCTAACACCAACTGGGTGCTTAAGCAAATCACTTAACTTCTCAGAGGCTCGATTCTTTCTTAGTGAAATAGGGATGATAATAATTTCTACCTACCACAATTGTTAAGCATTGAAGAGATACTACATGTAAGCAATGCTTCTCAAACTTGAGTGTGTATCAGTATCGCCTGGAGAATTTGTCAAAATATGGGTTTCAGATACACCCCCCAACCCCCCACATCACACACACCTAGTTTCTGACTCATTCGGTCTTGGATATTCTGAGCATCTGCATTTCTAACAAGCTCCCGGGTGATGCTGAAGCTGCTGCTAGGGGCTACACTTTGAGTATTGCTGTGGTAAAGCATCTTGTGAAATTTTAAGGTGTCGTGTAAACATAAAGAGTGATTAACAGATTCTTAATGTCTTGTCTCTCCCTATAAATATATTTAAATGAGTTTTCCAAGGAGACACAATAGTGGCTTTGACAAAGGAATGAATTCCTTGCACTTTACCAGAGGGTTTAATGGGTTACACACTGAAATTTGGGAATGCTAGGGCTGCACCATGTGGTTTGGAACGGAGTGTGACAGCACTCCATCCCTAGGAATTCCCCAATCCTTGGATAATGAGAATCACACTTTACATGCATCTAGGACTTTACAAGGCCCCAAGACTGCTCCTCTTCCAGTGCTTTCCAGCTTAGGGCATAGCTTCACCATCCAATTAGCTTTCAGGCCAGAATAAAGTCCTGTTCATTTTATTACCAAATGCCTTTCAGTTCCATTTTCTTCTCTCTGTTTTACCACCACCATCACCACCCTAAAATAAGCTTCCATCTTCTTTCGACTTGGTTATTGCAGTGGCCTCCTAAGTGGCTGACCTGCACTTACTCTGTTCCTCTCTAATTCATTTTCATGCCATAGCAGAGTGGTGGTCTCAAAATACAAAAGGTCATGTTCCCACCACCCCCAGTGGCTTTCCCCTTGCTCTTAACATAAAGATAAGATTCCTGAAAGTGGCTCACAGGACTCTGAGCTGGCCCAAACTAAATCCCTCTAACCTTACCTTGGACAGTTCCCACCACACTAGCACTCAGAGGGAGATTTAAGTAGTAAGAAATGTTCCTTGCAATGCTTGCAAGACAGTTCAACCTCCAGAAGAATGGAACATGCTGAAAAGCAGGTGTTTAGAGTTATAATCAGTCTGACAATTATTTCCATTGCTCAAAACCTAGAAATTTCTCACTTGATTATCATATCTACAAGGATCATTATATATCTGAAGATATCAAAGATAAAATGAGGGATAAAATTGTTTTTAATTTTCAAGAAGGGGCTCAAGATGTTATTCATTTGAGGAACGAGGATTAGACAGTTATTTCTGATTTTCATGGTCACTCAGATGCAAAGTTGCTTTTATTTTCCCCTCTGACTGTGTATGCAATGTGTACACTTAATTGTAATGGTGGCAGGGCAAGGTGCCAATGTTCCTTTTGCATGTCTCTCAATTCTTTGTATTTATTCTGGGTCTCTTCTTTATGAGGCTTTTGTACATCTTACTCCCACTGCCTGGAAGGCTCTCCCCTCTCTCTTTCCCTAGCCAACTTCTATTTTTCCCTTCAGGTTATAGCTTAATCATCACTACCATAGGGGAAGCCTTCTCTGACCTCAGACCTAAATCAGATCTTCCTAATACAGTCTCTCATAGCATCATGGACCTCTGCCTTGGAGCATTTGTCACAGTTCAAGTTTACATTTGTTGTGTGGATTTTAAAACTTGAAATCTAATTTTCCCAGTAGACTCAAGTAAGCCCATGTGGAAATAGACCATGTCTATCTTTGCTCTATCATTTCACACTAAGAACCTGTCAGAATACATGGCATACAGTAAGGTGCCCAATAAATTAGAATGTCCATGTTGGCATCTCTTTTCATTATTATTTTATTCCCTATGAGGTGGCCAGAACATACTTTTTTTATTATTATTATTCCCATTTGACTGATGATGAAATCAGGGTTCAAAAACATCTGTGTCTTCAGGGAGGAGAGCATCATACCTAGGGGCCTGTCGTGGGGTGGGGGGCAGGGGGAGGGCATTAGGAGAAATATCTAATGTAAGTGACGAGTTCATGGGTGCAGCAAATCAACATGGCACATGTATGCCTATGTAGCAAAACTGTACATTGTGCACATGTACCCTAGAACTTAAAGTATTACACACACACATACACACACACACACACACACACACACACATCTGTGTCTTGCTACAGCGTGTATCATTAGTAAGCGGGGGAGTGGAAACACAGTCCCTCCTAGCTAGGTCACAATGTCCTTTGGCGCTAAGGGCGTCATGAATCCTTTCCATTGAAGGGTCAGGTGCATTGCAAACTCATGTAAAATATTCCAGGAGGGGGAACAATGAAAGAGAGAGATGATCTTTCAGAAGCTATTCTCAAATACCTAGCTTCAGAAATGTCAGATCAGATACTACCCAAGACCTTGAAAAGGGCAAAGAGACAGTGAACTCTGCAGTTACATAACACAAAACTCCCAGTTATCTTTGTTCCTGTTCTCTCTGCTTAGAGATAAGCAGACATCAAAACAGACTGACAATATTGCTACTTGTTTAAAGCTAGAAGTTTAAGAGTAGGCGCCTGTTTGACTTCACATAATAAAATGTTAATTGAACTTCACAGTTGAAAAAAGTAAGAATGTGTTATTTGCATAATGGCGTATGTGTCAGGTCTTCAGTAAATCTTTGATATCAAGACTCAGTGCAGAGTTCCATGGTGATAGTGGCTGGAATGTTTGAAGCAGTGTTTTTCTCCAAGCTTCCTTTGAAAATATGAATTCCAGACTTAATCCTGTGGCTCCTCTGTACTTATGGTATGTGATTTGTTGGGAGCAGCACAGTATGCCCTGGTTTTGGCTTGAGCACAATGTCTCAGACCTCTGGCCTCTGCAGTTTATATTCACCTACAAAGCAAATGGCATACACTTATGCTTAATTGCCTCCTTGTGTTGCCCAGAATTTAGCGTCTGAGTTGATTAGAAGTGGATGGCTCTGAGCTAATTCCACTTCAAGAAATTCTCTCTTCCTCTATTCCTAGTACCTCCTTGCTATCTCTTTGTTCCTGTGGATTGGTGGAGTGAGGGGCAAGTGAGGGACAACAGCATCACTTTGGATGAGTGGAGGTAAATACAATAGGAAGTTGGGGTGCTCCAAATAGCTGCCCTAACTCTAGGTCATCTGGGCAAGAAGATCCAAGGTCCCCGCCAAAAAGGATAGCAAGGACTATAGCAGTTGTTTGGGCATGGGTGCCCCTCATCGGTAATAGGTGAAGTGTACTTCTACAGGACACCGGGAGATGGTGGGGGCGTGGACGCAGCTGTCTCATGGCTATGGGCTAAGCTTATAGAGAGGTACACTGAAGGGCCCCATTGAGGCATCATGGTCTCAAGGACAATTTTTCTTAAAAATGTTTAAATGATCCCAAGATACCTGAAAGTGGAGATGCAGCTACAAGTTATACAAGGTAAGCTTCACCAGAAGAGACAAAAATCATTAGGTTTGGTACAAGTTAGCATTGGGAGTTATACCTGACGTAAATAACGAGTTGATGGGTGCTGACGAGTTTGGGTGCAGCACACCAACATGGCACAAGTATACATATGTAACAAACCTGCACGTTGTGCACATGTACCCTAGAACTTAAAGTATAATTTTTAAAAAAAAAAGGAAAAAAGGAAGAAAAAAAGAATTTAAATTACATGGCTTTTTTATTATTAAAGTTTTTTTACTACTGTGTGCTCCTCCGCCACCCTTCCTGTTTCCTGTGAGAACTGACCTCCTCCCAGCAATCCACATAGTAAAGGGGTATCAGGAAAAGGAACCCCTCCATCATGGGCCAGGCAGATCCTTCCTTAGGGATTTGGAATTGCAAGTAGGAGATTCCAGTTGTTCTAGCTCTCCTGTCTTTAATTGAGGAAATGTGTGCAAATCTGGGAGCTGCTGGCTGTGACTATTGTGTCATATAGGCTGAAAAATAGAGACAGGTGGTCTCAACCAGGAAAAAATGGAGCAGATGCATGGAGAAAAATGGAGACATGAGACAAAGAGAGAAAATGTTCTAGTTCTGTACAACCTTCCTTTTCTGGGTTCCTGAGACCCAACTGTACCCTGCTCTTGAGACACCCTCGAATCCTTATATTTGATTGGGCTTTTATCTAGGCTAATCCCAGTAGGTCTGTTATTTGATTCTGCTTGTTTTAAGAGATGCTGAAGAAGTATGTTATGTATATGTGCAATTGTTACAGTACTAGTTATAGTAACAAGAACAGTGGCACTGTGAAAATAAACTAAAACCACCCAAATGAAAAGAAAGAGGCTATTTATTCAGAGTTTGGTATAACGAGGGAGTCAGCCACTGTCACTTGTTTTTGGCAGAGTTTCAAAGGCAGGCAGGGGAATAGAAAGGCTTTATTGTGAAAAGAATAGAAGGCTTCAGGTGCACCCTGATTGGAGGTTGTTAGCATGGAGATACTAGAGGTGGGCTAACTAGAAGTGGGACATCTTCTGTGATTTGCTTGGGGAACATACTTGACTTTCTCTGGTGGTCCTAAGTTGGAAAAGTGGGGACAAAAATAGGAAAGTTTCCTTCTAGGCCAGTTGCTACAGAGGTTGTGGGTCAAAGTTGTATTGTCATATCTGTGTGGTCTAGCCATTGTCTGTATCTTCAGTCTCTCGGATCACATATTCATTGAGTGCCTCTTTTTGTTTCTTTGTTTTTGTTTTTTTAAAGACAGAATCTCACTCTGTTGCCCATGCTGGAGTGCAGTGGTACAATCATAGCTCACTGTGGTATTTAACTCCTGGGCTCAAATGATCTTCCTGCCTCAGCTTCCCAAGTCGTGAGACTACAGGAGTGTGCCACCATGCCTGGATAAATTATTATTATTATTGTTATTATTATTATTATTTTGGTAGAGATGGGGGTCTTGCTCTGTTGGTCAGGCTGGTCTTGAACTCCTGATCTCTAGTGACCCCCTGTGTCAGTCTTGGCCTCCCAAAGTGATGGGATTACAGATGTGAGCTGCTGGGCCCTGCCACGTACCTCCTAACTGATAAAACTGACAATCTCACACCTGGCTGCATGTTACAATAACTTGGGAAGCTTAAAAAACTACCCTAGACCAATTAGACCAGAATCTCTGAGGATGGAGTCCAGACCTCAGTGTTTGTAATAGTTCTCCAGGCAATTCCAATGCACGGTCCTGGTTAACAAGCAAACACATGAAGAACTGACATGTGCCTTGGCAAGACTGCTGACTTCTCCACTGATCTTCTTTTCTGGAAGATACATGATTAGCAAGGTCTTATAGACATTAGGCAGACTGGTAAGACTCAGAAGCCATCAAATAAGAAAAGTGGATTCACCGGGCACAAAGTAGGTGCTTACTAAATGTGTTCTCTAGAGTGAATGCTCTTCCTAATATTTTCATGCATTTATATGGCTGTTCCCTGGTGGCAAAGCCACCATAATGGTTTAAACAGGAGATTTGGAGGATCTCAATTAATGAAAGGTGTCATTTATTCAGCCCATTCCAGGTTGTAAACAGTATGCTGAGCACTTTGTGTATTACGCCACCCGGACTTTACCATTATATCTCACAAGCTTAAACTGAAATGCAGATTTACCCCAGAGGTACTTTTTCCTCCAAAATTATCATTTTAGATAATCTAATTATTTAATTAACAAACATATATTGAGTACCTATATGCCAACATTATTTTAGGTTCTGGGAATTTAATAGTGAAAAAAATAGACATGGTGTTGCCCTCATGGAGCTTAAAGAATAGTGCGAGATTGGGAGACCGAGACGGGCGGATCACGAGGTCAGGAGATCGAGACCATCCTGGCTAACATGGCGAAACCCCGTCTCTACTAAAAAATACAAAAAAATAGCCGGG
>NW_012101876.1:6849148-6879701 GCF_000951045.1 Mandrillus leucophaeus | reverse complement strand
TAACGAAGAGATGGAATTATTTGAAGATAGAAGAGTCAGAAAGAAGGATATGGTATTAGTTTTAAATGTCTTCTTGCCATTCACAAACCAGAGCTTCTAAAAGCTGGATATTTTTGCAGAGAGTACTCTGGAGCTTTGATAATGACCATTGTCATTTTTGGTTTGTTAATACCACAGCTTTTTCAAAAGATCAAAAATTATTACACATTCAATTTTTTATTATTAATCAAGTTTTAGTCATTTTTATTTGGCATCAATTTTTAATAATATTTTATTTCTATTAATTGTCTCTTCAAATAATTCATAGCAGAATAATGTATGTTTAATGACTTTTTATAAATTAATATTTTCATTTCATTTAGTAATAGGTTTAAATATGTTTGCATTTGAAAATGTATTAAATATTAAGTTTCTATTTTTAATCGAGTTGTTAAAACACATATTACTTGTTTGATGCTCACAGCACCCCTATGAGGTGGGTATCAGTATTATCTCCACTTGCAGATGGGGAGGCTGAAGCTCAGAGAGGTTAAACAACTTGCCCAAGGTCACATAGTGGTAAATGATAGAGCTGAGAATCAAAGTGAGACAGTCTGGTTCCAGAGCTCATGCTCTTAACCATTATGTGGTGCTAGTACTTTTTGAAAAATAAAATAGTGGTGTTAAAACTTGAAACAAATACTGAAATATTAGCATTGCCATTTTGCTCTAGTATTGTAATTACCACGTTTGAACTTAAAACTATCAATCAAGAAAATGATGAGACAAGTCTCAATCATTTGAGGAGGTTTATCTGCCAAAGTTAAGGATGTGCACCTATGCCTTACTCCGAAGATATTTTGAGGGCTCCACATTTAAAGGGGAAAGGGCGGAATATTGAGAAGTACACAATTTTCATGTAAGAGGGGCGTTAGGAAAAATAGTTATTCATGCCTTTGTCTGGCTCAGTGAATCTGCATTATTTTACAATAAGATGACATAGACAAATGGGACAGAGGAAAAATACAGGGAATCTGCATTTTTATGTAAGATAACATAGACAAAATGGGACAAGGGAACAATCAGATATGCTTTTACGTCTGGTGGGCAGGGGATGACTGCACCTGTAAAGATAAGCTATCGATTTACATTACCATGGTGAAATTTAAACACAAAAACCTTAGGGTAAAGATCTTTGGAGCTCATTAGGAATTTCCTTTTGCAGAATATGGGGAAAAGGTGTAGCTGTTCATCTTGTAGCCATCTTATTTAGGAACTAAAAGGGGAGGGAGGTTTGAGTGACCCAGTTCCCAGCTTGACTTTTCCCTTTAGTTTAGTGATTTTGGGATCCCCAGATTTATTTTCCTTTCACAAAACTGAAGAATGAGTTGGTTTTAGCTCAGTGAAAAGGGAGGGGAAGAATATTCCAGATGGGGAATAGCAAAGGTCCTGAGGAATAGCAAGGTTCACAGGAAGAACTGGAAGGAGGCTTCTAATGGCCAGTTGTTCTGTGAATGTTTGTAATAACCGGAAACTCTTCATGTTTTGGCTGTTAAGAAAATGCATGTGTGTGCTAACAGCCCTAGTGAGGATGCAAAATACAGCTATATTTTCATATATTAATAGATTATTGATAGCTAATCTGGTGCAGTGAACTGGAGACAACTTGAATGGTGAGGGGAGATGGAATAGAAGTGTATGGTCTAAGGGCTGGTAGAGGCAGAGGAGGTACGAAGGAAGAGCAAGACATGAAAAAATTGACTAATCTGGAAACCACCAAATCCAAATCATTCATCAAAGAAACAGGTTGTTTTCCTGGGCTAAAAAGGGGCAGAAATGGTTCTTTTTGTGCTTCCCTCATCTCAAAGTCCTTTGCCTTTCACATACCATCTTGCCAAATGGTGCCCATGCCTGGGTCACAGAGGAAGAAAGTTTTGTTCTGAGACCTTCACAAGCTTAATGTTCCTTATTAATTTACACTTCCTCATAGACTCTCCTATGTCCTGTGAGGTTTGAGAACTACCAGAAGGGCCATCTTATCCATCCCACAATCAGATGCTCCAATCCCCCTTCCCCGGTATAAGGTCCCCAGCATAAGGCTGCCTCCAGAGGTGACCTGCTGTTTTCAGACAGCTTCCACTCTAAGCCTCTGCCTAGCTCCACAACCGCTTCTCTTTCCACACCCCACCCCAGTCACAGTGAAGCCAGAGGTTGACTTGGTGGGGCTGGCAATGCAGGATGCCGCCTTTCATAACTTTATAATTTACTTGCTGCAGGGCTTTCTCATTATAGTGTTAAACGTACAACTTTGAATAACCTATTGTCCATTTGCCTCTTTGGGGAAATATGCTCAAATGGGCTACCATTTCCCCAGCTCTCCCCCACACCGCCCACCATAGATATCTCAGACCCCAGGGATAGAAGAACTTTGCCTTCCCACCAAAGCATGTTAATGCCTTCTCAATCACTATAATAACTGTGCATGCACTCTGACACTCCAAGCCATTCTCTTACCCCACTCACTGACAGGAGAGCATCGAGCCTTCCCACTCTTCCACAGCGGAGAGGGAGAATCCACTGCATTCCAACAAAGGAGCAGCTCCAAACTTACGCAGCAGTCCCCTTTCCTCCCCCAGATTCTCTTACCTAGCCCAAAGAATTCTAATGCCCCAGCCTGATTTTTACCTCTGAACTGTGTCACCATTGAGTGTTTTATAGAATGGCCCCCAGAAAAAAATAAACGTGATACCCTAGATCTGACCAGCTGGTGTTGCATGATGTCATCATTCCTTTTTTGGTTTATTAATTCCCCCATACATGCATTCAGTGTTTACTGTACACCAGCCACTCTAACAGTCAGAAAAGAATAAAATATGCACCACCAGTCCAGAACCCCCCTTTTAGCAGGGGACAGACTCATAAACAGACAATTACAATACAGTGACAATGACTGCATTGCATCTGGATTTTAGATCCTCTATGATACCCTGTACTAGGTTTCTACTGAGATAGATTTTTTTGCTTTTATGGCAAACACATTATACTTCACGTATTTGTAAAAATATTTAGCTTCAAAAATATTGGTGAATAGTTGAGCCTTTACTCCCCCAAAATGTTAAAATTTTATCATGGCAGCTGAAAATAGAACCAGCGGCCACTTAACACCTGGCGAATTTATCATGTCATGGAACAGGTGCAGGGAGAAAACGATTGTCTGAAACAATTAGTAAAACAATCATGTTAAAAAAGAAATAATAAAGGGAGCCCACTGAGGGGGAATAACTAGCTGTTTTATTTTGGTAATTAATAATCATAAATAAACGAGCTGAAGATTGCCAAAATTATCAAAACAATTAACCTTCTGCTAAGCAATAAGACAGCCCAGTGCAGCTCTAAGGAAGTCAGTTAAGCTGCGTGACAAATGTGACTCAGGAGGCCACCTCCAAGAGGCTTAGTTCAAAAGTTTGAGATTTGGTTCTAGGAAGAGTTACAATAAATTAAACAGCTCATTGTAGACCAGTGGTTCTGCAACTTCAGCCTGCATCAGAATCTCCCCGTGGGCTTGTTAAAGCACAAATAGCTGGGCCCAACACCAAAGTTTTTAAATCAGGAGGTCTCGGATGCAGCTCCAAAATTTACATTTCTAACAAGTTTCCAGATGATTCCGACGCTGCTGGTTGGGGACCACACTTTGAGAACTGTGGTTATGAATGCTGGCTTTGCATTAATATCACCCGGGGAACTTTTTAAATGTGCTCAGGCCTTCCCAGAACAATTAAGTCAGAATTTTCGGGTACGTTGCTGGCAGAAGTATTTTTTAAAAGTTCCCTGGGTGATTCTGCTGTGCAGCTAGAGCTGAGAACCACTAGGTAGGGTATATGCCAGCAGAAAACACTACCTCTCAGAATTTTTGTGAGAATGGTTATATGTCAAATAAAATACTAAAAAATTAGAATTTAAGGCCTGAAACCTTCAACCAAAATCCCAGATGAGACCTTCAGAAGCTGGGCATCCTGTTTTAGGGTGACTTTGAGTCAGAGAAATTTTCTAGTGAAAACATTTTTAACATATAGAATGCATAGGAATTGTATCTAAATGTGATTTGCAAGGGGATGGGGAGTACTTTGGGTTGACTTATTATGGAAAGAGTTATGTAACCAGGAGAAAATTGAGAAATCACCTCCCAAAATGTAAACAGCCACTAGATAGGAGTGAATTTAAATCTTGTTTATGTAAAATTGCAGTACTTTTTCTCTGTAAATGATACATGAATTTCAATGCCCATAAATCCCCAGCCCATTCTGTGGGAAACAACTCTGCAGGAGGTTTAATCTAGGGGGCAAAGATTTTCAATTTCTTATGTCCCACTCAAATGTTATATTTCCGTAACAGGAAGCCATCTGGAACTTTTGGATAAGCAGCAATAAATCACTGTTGAGTCTCCAAGGGACTGTGTGAGCCTTCATCTAGGAAGCCAGGCTGCCTCACAGGCAAAAAAAATTACCCATCCTTATCCTGCCCTGCCCCACGAACTACAGGTGATTGGGCCTTGGGTGGGCACCTGACACAAAGGCAGCCAATCATCTGCCTTTGGTTTGGGCAGGAGGGGTTCTGCCCAAATGGAGATGATGGATATTGCAGAATGAATCCAATCTTTTCTTTCATCAGTGGCATTGGAAATAAGGGAATAAGGCAGATGGTGGCATGAGGCAGATGTGGGCATCTCAGAGAGAACCAGATGTACCAAGAAGCTCATCCTGATAATGGAGGAACCCAAAGAGTAGATTCCTGAAACACCTTGAACTTTCTCAGATCCCAAACCTCAGTCCACCTCTTGGGTCCACTCTACTCACTAGGTAGATTTCTGTGAGATCCTTCATTTTTCTTTGCCCCAGATATAGCTTTAGAATAACTGCCCCTTAGGCCAGGCATGGTGACTCATGCCTGTAATCCTAGCACTTTGGGAGGCCAAAGTGGGAGGATCACTTGAGGTCAGGAGTTCAAGAATAGCCTGGCCAACATGGTGAAACCCTGTCTCTGCTAAAAACAAAGAAAAGTAGCTGAGTGTGGTGGCACGCACTTGTAATCCCAGCTACTCAGGAGGCTGAGGCAGGAGAATTGCTTGAACCCGGGAGGCGGAGGTTGCAATGAGCCAAGAGCATGACACTGTATTGCAGCCTGAGTGACACAGCAAGACTACGTCTTGGAAAAAAAAAAAAAAAGAATAACTGCCCCTTTTCTGAGGTTACCAGAGTAACTCTTGATGGAAAGTATAGTCTAATTGGAAGGGGTCTGTCACATAGGCAGGTAGTCTCTTCCTCTCCAGGTCTGTCCTCTCCTCTCATATTTGTCACGTCATGTTGTAGGCATGATTTTGTCTGAGGACAAGAAGGTCAGTTTGTTGAGGGGTTTTGAAATTTAACTTGTCTATGTTGGGGTCCTTGACTCTTTCTTTGACTTTATGTTGGGCCCTTTTCTACTGCATAGGACTGTAAAGTTGAAATAGAAAAGTATGTCAAACATTTAATAGAGTCATATGTGACACACGTGCACACACACACACACACACACACACAGTGGAGTGAGATTGCCTGGGTTCAAATCTCAGCCCTATATCTTCCTTGCTGTATGGCTTTCAATAGGTTACATAATGTCTCTGAGATCAAAGCTAGTAATAAAACACCCCTTATCTAGTTGTGGGGAATAAGTGAAATATAGATGTAAAAATCTTAGCCCAGCACCTAGTGCCAGGTAAATATGTCATCAGTACTAGCTATTAGGACTGCACAATACAAGAGGTTATTTACCCATTTAAAGGGTTCTCCAAAGAGGAATGGATTCTCACAGTTAGAGATTGGTAAGAGGGTCTGACAATCAGCTTGGCTCTCACCTATAGGTCTCTTACCTGTAACTGTGAGTTGAGTTAAAGCTGCCGTAACAGGAAGCCATCTGGAACTTTTGGATAAGCAGCAATAAATCATTGTTGGGTCTCCAAGGGACTGTGTGAGCCTTCATCTAGGAAGCCAGGCTGCCTCACAGGCAATTAAAATACAGCCATGGAGATAAGAAAAGCTCCACTAATTAAAACATAGCACGTGTGCTCATGAGGGACTCATCCACCTACCTGTGATCTTACACTTGCCTCATTCATTCTGAGACTTCAAGCTCTGTTCCTGCCTTCTGGGACAGGATGGAGACATGTGAGGTTCCAGCGAGGCAAAACAGTGAAACGGGCCCCCTCCAGACAAACTCTTTAATCCTAACATTAGGCAGCAAGCAGGCCTCCTTCAGCAAGTGAGCTCACACAATCAAAAGACTTGTGTCAAATCAGGGTGACTTTTCCTGTCTCTAATGGCTCCAAACTTGTATGAGAAGGGCTGACTGTGGAAATGCCTGTGGTTGCAAGGCTCTTCAAAACAGATAAACATGTCTTATTAGGCCTCCATGTATAAAAATCTGGGCTGTCAGTTCCTCTAGATTCTGATCATCCTATAAAAATTTAAAACATCTTAATTGCCAAATGTATATTTTATGAATTATAGTAAATGTTCAGCCTTCTTGCAAAGTTTTAATGTCTGGATTGCAGATAATTAGAATATAATGAGATTTTTTGTATTAAAAATGAACTGAGTAAAATAAAATGTTGCATGACATAGCTTGAGTCAGTCATAACTGGTTAAACTAGGACAGTAGAAACCACATCATTAGAGCGTTCTGTGTGGAGAGAAGTCCCCTATATCTACACTCTTCAATATGACAGCAACTAGGCACATGAGTAACAAAATGTGACAAGTATGACTGGGATACTGAATTCTTAATTTTACTTAATTTTAGGTCATCTGAATTTAAATTTAAATAGTCATATGTGGCCAATGGCTACCGTTTTGTAAGCTGCAAAAGGATTAAAGATTGGGTTAAATCCCAATGATGTGCCTTATATGCAACATTTCAGAATTAACACAAATTATTGACTTACTTACTTTCTCAAAATACAAAGATAGAGTCAGAATATACAATATCTACTCCCACAACACATACAAAACAGACTGGTTATCTGAGCTTTCTAATTAGCATAGATTTCAGATAAAGAGGCATTTGCCATATATTTAACTGTCAAAAAATATGTATGATCTCATAGAATCCCAGAATTTGAAGAGATTTTGAGAGTATCCAAGGTGTTGAAAACTCAGATTGTTTGGAAATATTTGGGGATATTTTGGGTCACCATAAAGGCCAGGAGGTGCTACTGGTCAGAAGCTAGAGACTTAAAATTTCCTGCAATGTGCAGGATAGTCTTAGATGTGAAAGAATTTACCAATCTGTGACATCAATTATTACAATATTGTACAGTTAGTGTGACAACAGAGGTAAGTACCAAGGGCTATGGGAGCACGAAGGAGCTAGTAATTAGAGGAGTCAAGGACAGCTTCCCAGGAAAGTAGATATTGAAGGATAAATAGTTGGCAAATGGGGTATGTTATAGGCTGAATTGTGTTCTTCCACCAAAGTCCCATGAAGCCCTAACCCCCAGTGCCTCAACATATGAGTGTATTTGAAGATAGGGCCAATAAAGAGGTGATTAAGTTAAAACAAGGCCCATAGGGTGGGCCCTAATCCAATCAAACTGGTGTCTTTATAAGAAGAGAGGGTTAGGACACTGAAAGACACGCCAGGGTGCATATGCACAGAGTGACGACGACCATAGGAAGAGGCAGCGAGAGGGCCATCATTTGTGACCCAAGGAAAGGGGCTGCAGAGGAAGCCAACTCTGCTGGCACCTGCATCTTAGACTTCCAGCTTCCAGGACTGTGGGAAAATAAATTTCTGTTGTTTAAGCCTCCCATCTGTGGTATTTATTATTGCAGCCCCAGCAAAGTATTACAAGCTAGAAGAGAAAGATACTTTAGATCATGGTGAGAGCATCAGGGACTAGAAGAGCTATAACATTTGCAGCAAATAGCAAGAGAGTGTCATTAGAGAATTGTGGGTATGGCAGCCTGGGAGGTGGTGGAGGAAATGTAAGATGGAAGAGGGACTGTAAATGCTGAAGCATTCATTTAAGTCCCTGGGCAGATAGTGGGCTTCTAGAATCTGGTTTGCAGAATGGTAATTCTGATGGTAGATGCAAGAATAGTCCCAGGGAAACCAAGAGGGTAGCCTGAAATTTATGAGCAAGAGATAAGGAGAACCTGATCTATAGTGCTGTCCATGGAATGCAAAAGTGTGAGTGGACTTGAGAGGCACTTCAGAGGAAAAAACCTAAAAAGATTTTGTTGGCCAACTGAAAGTGGAGGAAATGGTACAGCAAAACTCTATCTGCAATAAAATCAAATTTCCACAAGTTTAAAACTTGTCCTTAACCCAACTGGATACTCATTCCTTACCCAGAAATTACAGAAAACATTCTTTCCAAGGAACAAATAAACTGTGCTTAAGTTTTAAGATGGGTTAAAAAAATAAAAAATGACTTAACCTGAAGGAATTTCTGGATAGAGAAAATTAGGTGTCATAAATTAGAGAAGAGAAAGATGGTTTTAATGGATAAGTAAAACTAGACAGGGCAATGAAAGATAGTTTATCAATACTAGCATTAGGAAGTGTTGGAATGATGTGTATATGGGCCTTACAAGGCAAAAGGAGATGGCAGCCTTAAAAATGAGATCTGCTTCTATGAGGATGGGTTCGAAATTTATTACTTTAATATAAATTTTAAATTGATGCCAGAGTTTTAAATAATAACAGCATTGTTGCACAAAATGTGGGTGTTTTTATCCTGCATTCGAATGTTTGCTCTTAGTAATATGATGTTCTTTGAAACTGATAACCTAATTATGCAGATGTTCATTCTTGTATGTAGTCAATAAAGAAACAGCCTAGCCACACTGAATGCCTGAAGATACCCTCCTTTTTAGAGGCTTTATTTGAAGGGCCTTAGATTCACTGGAATTGAAGACAGCAAAATCTCGTGGTTTAAAATACCAAAAATTTCTTTGTTGATCATGCCTCGTAGCCATTGTGAGTTGTCAATCTCAATGAGAGAGTCAGGCTACTGCAGAAGCTTTATCTTAGAGGTGGTCAGTTGTCATAGTAGAGGAAAAGAGAATGTGGCAAAACATACTTTGACTCTTAAAGTTTCTATCCAGATATGTTATGAATCACAGGCCAAAGCAAGTCACACGGCCACACTTACCATAGAAAGTGTAGAAAATAAAATCCTACTATGTGCTCTGAAGGAAAGAGTGCTGGAACATCTGTGAAACAGAACATTTGGGAAAAGTTTTAATGAATACCTAGAGCAGACTGTGGCTCACGTCTTCAAAGCATGGCCAGTAACCTTGACTTTGTATCTTTATGTGACGGTACTTACAAACTTTTCGCAAGGAGCTTATTTTAAGTGAACATTTCAATGAAAGGTTAAAAGCTATATAAGAAAGTTCATTTTTTACCATTCATTTATAATCTTGAATGTCATAATGCCCAAAAGTATACTAATAATAACAATAGCTAACATTTATTGAATACTGACTACATTTTGGGCGCTATTCTAAGCAATTTACTTGTATTACCTAATTTTATCTCACAATAACCTTATTGAAAAGACACAAGCATTATCCCAATTACAGATAAGTAATCTGGGACATACATAATTTTTCCAAGGCCATACAGCCAGTACATGGCAAAGTTAAAAATATCAAACCAAGGAAATATTCCCAGAGTATGGCTGCTTAATCACTTATTATTTGCATAATTAATAGCAAATAAAAATAAATACACATTTAATTGAAAGGGCATTTTAGTAACTGGGCAAATGAAACCCAATTATAATGATTTGATATTTCATTTTCATTGCTATCAACATTGCAACATTCACATACTTTTAATACCACTGGATGTTTTTACTTATTTGTTATATCACCTTTATCCATGACATAATAAGGAACTAGATATTAATATTTTAAAACACCACTATTCTTAGATTTAAGTCCTTAAACCATCTTGAGTTTATTTTTGTATAAGGTGAGAGAAGACGATCCAGTTTCATTCTTCTACATGTGGCTTGTCAATTATCCCAGCACCATTTGTTGAATAGAATGTCCTTTCCTCACTTTATGGTCTTATTTGCTTTGTTAAAGATCAGTTAGCTGTAAGTATTTGGTTTCATTTCTGGGTTCTCTATTCTGTTCCATTGGTCTATGTGCCTATTTTTATACTACAGTCACCATGCTGTTTCGGTGACTATGGCCTTATAGTATAGTTTGAAGTTGGTTAATATGATGCCTCCAGATTTGTTCTTTTTGCTTTGGCTATGTGGGCTCTTTTTTGGTTCCATATGAATTTTGGGATTGTCTTTTCTAGTTCTGTGAAGAAGGACTTGAAACCATAAAAATTCTGGAGCATTGAAAAAACCCTTCTAGACATTGGCTTAGGCAAAGACTTCATGACCAAGAACCCCAAAGTAAATGCAACAAAAACAAAGATAAATAGATGGGACTTAAACTAAAATGTTTCTGCACAGAAAAAGAAACAATCAGCAGAGTAAACAGACAACCCACAGAGTGGGAGAAAATCCTCACAATCTATATATCCAACAAAGGACTAATATCTAGACTCTACAGGGAACTCAAACAAATTAGCAGGAAAAAAGTCCCCTCAAAAAACGGGCGAAGGACATGAATAGATAATTCTCAAAAGAAGATACACAAATGGCCAACAAGCATATGGAAAAATGCTCAACATCACTAATGATCAGGGAAATACGAATCAAAACCACAATGCAATACCACCTCACTCCTTTAAGAATGGCCATAATCAAAAAGTTAAAAAAAAAAAAATAGATGTTGGCAGGGATGCAGTGAAAAGGGAACACTTTTACACTGCTGGGAATGTAAACTGGTACAACTGCTGTGGAAAACAGTGTGCAGATTCCTTAATGAACTAAAAGTAGAACTACCATTTGATGCAGCAATCCCACTGCTAGGTATCTACTCAAAGGAAAAGAAGTCATTATATGAAAAAGATACTTGCACACACACGTTTATAGCAACACAATTCGCAACTGCAAAAATATGGAACCAGCCCAAATGCCCATCAATCAATGAGTGGATAAAGGAATTGTGAGATACACACACACGCACACACATATATATATACACACACATACAAACACACATATACCATGGAATACTATTCAGCTATAAAAAGGAATGAAATAATGGCATTCACAGCAACCTGGATGGAGTTTGAGACCATTATTCTAAGTGAAGTAACTCAGGAATGGAAAACCAAACATCGTATCTTCCCACTTATAAGTGGGAGCTAAGCTATGAGGATGCAAAGGCATAAGAATGATATAATGAACTTTGGAGGCTTGGGGAAAAGGGTAAGAGGGGGGTGAGGGATAAAAGACTACAGACTGAGTACAGTGTATCTCAAGCAGCAGACAATTACCTGGGTGATGGGTGCACCAAAATCTCAGAAACCACCACTGAAGAACTTATTCATGTAACCAAACACTACCTGTTCCCAAAAAACATATGGAAATAAAAGATAAATAAGTAAATTGAAAGAAAAAACAAAACACTTTTTCTAAAGGAACTCACAGCACCAGAGGCATTTGATATTTTATGTAAAATTTACCTTATTGACTATAAGAGTCTAATTCCTTCAGATCAATGTAATGAACTATTTTTGCTAAACTACATACAGCCACCTGTACTCCACTACTTTCTTCTGGAAATCACACCTTCCCATCCTCTGCCCTACTCTATCAAGATGGTAAACTCTAGACCAATGATCTTGCACAAAGTGCCCCCTGACTTCAGTTAATTGGTTCAGGAGAAGATGTGTAGGCCACTCACCTCCCATGACCTGTCCTGGCTAGCAGATTGGTTCTAGGGTAAGCATAGGATCCAAGCTGACCACTTAGGGTCCTTCAACAGGGATTTGGCAGATGAAAACAAGGAAGGTCAATCTCTTCCCAGCTGACTGCAACTATAAATGAAAAACTCAGATAGGTTCTGTTAACAGCCATGTTTCCTTCCCATGCGAGCAGAGTACACCAGTTGAGAGAGTGAGAAAGAAGGAAATTAAGTGAAAAGTAAAGACAAAGACACAGAAAGGCAAAAGGTGAAGTCAGAGGCCCACTGGACATTGGCAGCCCAGTCCCACTTCTGCTCTTGAGATCTTTGAGACACCACTGTTACTTGGCTTTCTATCATTTGCAACCAAAATAGTTCTAATTAATGTAATCAATTTCTCAAATTCTTTATCCAACTGGAGTTTTATTAAAGATTTATAAAAAGAACATATGTGCAATCATGGTTCTTATAATTCACCAAAGGAAATAAAGTGATCAAAACTGAACAGAAGGTTGAAGGGATTCCATGATGGATAATTACTCACATAATGCAACCACAAGAAAAAGGGTAATTCCAAGTTTTCTCTAATTTTTGCCTGTGCTGGCAAAAGCATAAAGAAGCCAGAATCCACATGGTATCTACTGGTTACAAAGAAAGGAGCAGTAATAGGATAAAAAATAATTTGAAGCATGCTATCAAATGAGTAGAAACCCAATTTCTGCATCCCTGATGGATGGCCAAATTTCAGGGACACCCCTTTTCCAAAGCTCTCTTGTAACATTCTCATACCTTTGAGATTCTGATAGGATCCTATTTTCCTGGGCTAGAAAATAAATTCCTCCTCAAGACATTGATTATGGAAATGGTCATCAGAATTCCTCTGCATGATCATGAGACACTAGAATTTGGAGGGGGGTCAACTTCACTTAAGAAGGTGTTCTTCTAACTCCCTTCTCTTTCAACCCCCTAAATTCTCCTGATGGCAATTTTGACAATGTTTCAAACTGAACAGGTTTTTAAAGTAAAAGGAAATCATACTGTATCATCATTATCAATTCAACCAATCCTTAATTATTTGATGGGAATAAAATGTGAATTATGTCAAGCAGCAGATAATAACAATTTAATTCTTAGAGTTAAACTAGTTTATTTGCTTTGTGGATTTCCCAAGATCTCTTCCCCACCATCATACCACAGGATTCTAGGTTATAAAAGAAGTATCAAGTTGGAAGAAACTTGGAGCTAGGAATAGAAGAGTTTTGACTGTCAGTAAATATGGGAGTGGGTGTATCTCAATATCAAATATACATAATTTTTAGGTAATTCATCTGTCTTTTTATGTGGATAACTAAATCATTACTAGACCTAGCTTTGTAATGCAGTTATATAGTCAGACACATACATAGACATACACATCTTCACCAAACTGAGAAAGGCTTCTCTTTATGTTTGACTCTCTATTGGTACACTTTAGTAAGAAATAATATGAAACAAGAGAAAATGCTAGCTCCTATTTTATGAGGAAGAATTCTGTCTCAGCCTGGATTCCCCCAAAGCAGAGCCTGAAGCAAAAACTTCCTTGCAGATAGTTTATTTTGGAATATACAAGTGTTTTGGAATATACAAGTTATTTGGAATAACACATCCCTGTGTTATGATGTGTTACTGAGTTGGCCACCACTGTGAGCAGCCAGTGCTTGGTCTACCAGGATGTGCCAGAGTCTTATGACCTTCATCTCAGAAGTGTCCATCCTGGGGACAAAAGAGGGAAGCATTTATCTGTCTCCTCCTTTCTCCCACTCCAGGGTTTACTCCTCTGAAGTTTTAGAAATTTGAATATCTGTAAGTATGGAGCAGAATTCCATGTCTGTGGCACCAGCAAGCCATAAGGCATGAAACTAGAGGTACATGGCCATGGCATGAGCGCATTGCAAGTCTCAGTCTAACTGCACCTGCATGAAGCAGATTTAGTTCTGCAGGAACTAGTAGTCATAAAAGTAGCTTGGGTAAGAAGTAAACCCGAGAAATAGGCAAAGTTGTTCAATATAAATAAATAAATCAAGAGATTCATTTCAAGACAGCTGTTAGGAATTTACCTTATGTCAAAAATGCCATGCCTCTTCTCGCAAACATGCACCCACCATCACTGTGTTAACTAAAGAGGGAAGAATAGTTTTCTCTGTATCGTCCCTGCCACCAGAGAAAAATGTAGCAGCTCTCATCTAACACAAGCTTTTAGCATCTGAGAGTGACAAAGACAGATGGCATATTTCTGAAATATAATTTGATTGTTTGGTGGGGACTTGAAAGAGTATCTTGGGTTCAACAAATACAAGATCATATATGGCTAAAAAAATTCAGCAGCAAACTAAAAACAGAATTTAAAAGCTCTTGAGTAATTATTATTTTCCAAGAAAAGCAACTAACGGTCTCCAGGTCAAACCTTCCTCAAGGCTTAAAAACGGGAAGACTCCCAGGGGTTTGACTTAAAATGATCCATGGACCTCATATTTATGTACATACCCCATTAGAGAGGGACAGAATTAGACAATGTGCCCTATACAAAAAGGAGAATTTGTCTTAAGACAAAATCCACTCAAAGCCTCAATGTACAGAACAAAGCTGTGACCAAAAGAAAGTTTAAAAAATTGTACGTCTTTGTATTTATTCATTTGATCCTTGCTAGTCTTGGCATCAGCCATGACTCTCTGTGAATGAGCCCCTAGAGGAAACTGGGCTACGGTGTTCAGGAAAATAAGGCAGACCTAAGAGAAAGGATTGTATTTCCCATAGGATTCCCATGGGAATTTGAGGCTAAACTCTTGACTTATTTCACTGCAGACAAATATTTCATATATAATGATCCAAAAGCTCTCCTAGTTGACTCACCAACTTGAACCATGAGCATCTACCCCAGGTGAGTCCACACTCCTCAACAGGCTGACCACACACTGGAAGCCACGAGATTCACTGCCAAGTGAGCAGCAAATGCCAATAATGTCAGGCTAGTAGGCAGAATTTCCATGGAGAAAGTACTTTATAAATGCGAATGTAATTATCTTTAAAAGTTAACCCAAAGTTTCAAAAAAATTGTCCTCATTAATCATATTCACTATTAAGACTAAGCCATGAGGCTTAATGCCTTGGGAAAGGAGGCAGAGCCAACTAGAACAAAGATGTCTGCAGATGAACAGGAAGAAGGGAATGCCTTAGGGGGCATCCCCAACAGACAGGGCAGGTCATACCCCATCTGGAGGGGAAAAAAGATTGAGAAGAAAAGATTGCAGGAGGAAGGGTTTGCTTAATCTCATAAGGGGCCAGTGCTCCCATCCCTCTGCTCCTTAGCTCAGGTACTAGGAGTGGATGATGAAAGGATAGAAATACAAGATAGAGAGAAGGTAACAAAAACAGGATTCAGACAAGCCCACAGGCCAATGAGGGGCACAAAAATTGTAGCTGAGAGTAAAGATTACCAGGCCATGGAAAAGTAACTCCATTGGATGGACATGGGCCATGGAGTGGACATCCTGGGCAAAGATACTGGATAAGGCTTAGCTGAGACTTGAGAGCTGAGGACCTAGGAGAGGGCCTGTTCTCCTAGCAAGGCCAAGGAGAACCTAAATAGAACTGAATCAGCAGCAGTCCTAGCCATCAGCTTCTGCAGTTGAAGCCAGTAGGGTATCCACGGAACAGTAAGAGCATAAAGCCCTCTTCTCCCCTCTGCCACAAGGATAAATGAGCTGCCCTCTATGCCGAGATACTGTATTGTCCAGGGAAGAAACTCTGAGAGCTTGAATATGCATATAAAATGAGACTGTTACCATTAATTGGCACATTTTAAGTTCCCTGGCCAGCCTCTAATGAGATGCAGACTTGATGGTCAAGTAAAATAAATTATAGAAAATAATAGATAATACATGCACATCTGAATTGTGTCTTTCAGAATAAGTTATGCTGAGATCATAAACTATGTCAAAATCTCAGTAGCTCAACACAATATTTTATTTCTTGCTGATGTGTATGTCACATCAGCGGGTCTATGGGTGGGGACTCTCTACTCCACGTTGTCCTCACTCTAGCACCCAGAATATTGGAGTCTCTGTCATCTAGAATATCTCAGTTTCTGATAGCAGAGGAAAAGGAGTGGTGGGTCATAACACCAATAATTACATACTTTGGTTCACACATCAGTTTTGCCCACAACCCAGGGGCCAGACTAGTTACATGACTCCATCCAAACAAAAGATGGAATGGCAAGAGTAACCTCCCCTGAGCTGAGATGAGAAGTGAACAGGATAGAGTAAGCACTAAAAGCCTCTACCACATAAGCCAGAGACTTACCTTACTACATAAATTATTATTCTGTTTGAGAGTTTGAGTTACACAAAATTCACATTATCTCCCAGCAACCAAAATGTAAGTTCTCCACCTTTGACCCAGGTTATCTTTTTCTTTTTTCTTTTTCTTTTCTTTTCTTTCTTTCTTTCTTTTTTTTTTTTTCTAAACGTATCCTGTAACTGGTCTGGACTTCTTCATCCCTAACCCAACCTCCCACTGCTACTTTCCTTCCAGATCTTTTCAACAGTGCCTCCATGAGGTGACCCATTCCTAGGAAAACTAACTTCTCCATCCTTGGTTCTCTCACTTTCCCCTGACCCCCAAATACTTCCCAGCCTTTATCACGTCAGCCTGGACCCTACAATGCTCTCATAACACCCATCTTGACCTTGGATGCCTCTGCCCCTGCAGCCACTCAAACAGCCAAATCCCAACACTTGTAGAAACTTGATAGTCCCACATTCTAAGGTTCCAATATTCAGAGGCTGATAAAAATCAATCAATAAAGCTCTGCCTTAGCTGTATGATACTTTGAAAAGTGCAAAACTCTGGTTTATTCAAACTGCATTAAGCATTGAGATCAACATTAATATTTTATGATCTAGGCACTTTTTATTTTTAAAAAGCTTTCTTCCTGCTTAGTGTCATCTTGTTCAAGAGGGTTGGTAGGGAGCCTAGAATTTCCTCTGATGGGACTGTTATGGGCAAAGCCAGAAACATCATCCTGATGCTTCCATTCATAGCATATTCACTGCTTGGGAATTGGAAATCATGTCAAATATTAATAACTCCCCAAATTTTATTCACATATTTGTGTTCACTTTGTTCTGAACCTTTATAACACCAATAATGTCAATCATTTTTTCTCTCAGTCTTTATCTAGAAATTCCGAATCTTCTCAGTTTGTCATCTAACAGAGACCAAACCACCTATCACTTCTAAAAATGGGTCCAGGGCAATGACTTTGTATGTGGGGAAAGACAAGCTTGTTTCCCTAGATCTCAATCTACAGGGATAAAGGGTATGATTTAGTCTGATTCTCTCTTCACTTGCCTTGAGGGAAATTGGTAGATGTTAAGCAAAGGATATGGTAGGGGAATTCACTAGTATTTGATCAGGGACGGGGTCAGCTCTATAGGAGAGCTTCTCTCTGCTCTCCTGTGGGTGATAACTGCACACTCTCGAGGGCTTTCAGTAATTGTTTGCATCTCCACAATATGTCACTTCCTTGTGCCCTTGTGAGAAGCTTGTCACACAGTAACACTCTGTACAAATGCTGTCCTAATGAAACAGTGAACCTGAGATACAGACAGACCCTTTCCAAAGCAGCATTTTCATGGTCTGCAGAATAGGGATACAAAAATTAAAACAAATTTTTAAAAAGGATATTTCTAAAATCAATGTAAAAGTTCTTGCCTCACCAAGTCTCTCAAAGGTGTTTATCTCCTCTCTACTTCTCAGGCAAAAGACTGCAAATCTAATAGTTTATGCTCCTGGTAGTCACTAAATCTTTGGCAGACTGTATTTTTGCAAAGATGGCTGCTCCAATCTGTATATCCCATCTACATGCTCCCCTTCCAATGTGGTTGACACTCATGCCACTGAAATATGGAACCTTTATTACTTCCACTGAACCTGGGTGAGTTTGAGACTACCCTTACCAATTTTCGAGGAGAGCAGAAGCGATGCTGTGTGACCTCTGAAGTTAGGCCATACAAAGCACACAGTGCCTCACTGGCTCCCCTTTAGGGCACTCACCCTTGGAACTAACCCTTTAGGGCACACTTACCGCTGGACTAACTGGCAGCATGGTGGCAAATTAGTCCAAACTAGTCCATGCAGAGAGACCACATGAGAAGCCCATGTGGAAAGGAACTATGACTCCATTTGGCACCTAGAAGCAGTTGCTGATCGAGTGAGTGAGTGAACCTTCAGATGATTCTAGTGCATAGCCTTCCTGTCTTCCACCTGATGACCAGGCATTGTGGAGCAGGACAAGCCATTCATGCTGCGCCCATTCCAAATTCATTACCCACAGAATTACAGAGTATAATAAATGTTTTATTCCTCTAAATTTTATGGTGATTTGTTATGCAGCCACACTAACTGGAACAAAACATTTCCGGGTATTTTATCTCTCATTTCATCTTTATATGTCTCTTAAGCTGACTTTTTGAAACAACCTGAAAATTATATGATTGCATCTAGGATAGTAGGAGGATAATTTCTGTCCTTTGCAACAAAATAGGATTTTGCTTCTCCAGTTACAAAATGAAGGCAGTTCTCAAGGTCACAGATTAAAACAAAACAGTCAAAATGTTTCTTCTCTTTACTTTTCACAAGAGAGCAGACGTTTTTTGAACTAAAACTCTGTTCCTCACATTGATAAAGCCCTAGAGTCCAAAGAAAATATTTGTTTTTGGGCCTCCCTGACTTCCTCTTAACTTACAAAGAGTTGAAGAGTGGAGAGTACTTTCAAAAAGAGATCAACTATAACTTCAGTGCCCATTAATCTGTGAGAGATCTGGAACAAGTGGCCTGCAGGACTGCTTTTCATCCTAAAGACAAAATAATAAGAACCTGTTTAGTAAGGAAAAGAGTGAGTGAGTAATAAGCTAGAAATATAATGAAAATATTAAATGGTAGTAAGAATAAAAGCTCTCCAATAACTTTTGTGAAAACCTGAGTGATGGTTTTTATTTTAACTTACATTTTATCAGTTCCAAAGAGACTCTAACTGGACTTCCCTTTTCTGTCGACACATCCCCACTCTAGGTATGCTTATCTAGCCTTTAGCTTTGAATCTCTCTTTTCCAACAATTCCCCAAATTTGCATCTTCAGCCCAGACTTTGTCCCAAACACTAGACTCATATATTCATCCACCTACCCAACATCTCCACTTGATGTCGAACAGGCATCTCATATCAACTTGTCCAAAAATGGATCCTGTTGTTCCTCCCCAGACCTGTTCCTCTCCCTGTCTTCTCCATCTTAGTTGATAGTGATTCCATCCTTTCACTGACTCAGGACAAAACCCCCGACATCTTGGTAACTCTTTCACAAACCACAACCCATCTGTCAACAAATCCTATTGGCTCGAGCCTCAAGTCATATCTAGAATCCAACCACCTCCCATGACCTCTTCTACTACTAATCTGGTCTAAGCCAACACAATCTTTTGCCTATGTTACTGCACCAGCCTCCTACTTGGTCTCCTTGCTTCCAGCCTTGCCTTCCTATGGTCTGCTCTCAACCCCGAAGCCAGAACGATCCTTTAAAAATTTGAGCCAAATTATGTGCTTTCTCTGCTCAGAATTATTTAATGACTTTGCATCACACTTATAATAAAAGCCAAATTGTTTTAAATGTCAAATATAAGGCCCTCCATGATTGGCCCCTATCACACCCCACTTACTCTTCTCCCCTGGCTCACTGTGCACTAGGGTCGCTGGCTTCCTGACTATTCCTATAAGATGCCTCCTCATGTAGTGCTTTTGGACTTACTCTTCTCTCCGCCAGGAACACACCCTCTCCCAATCTGCTCCACATCTGTGTGGCTCATTCCTCACCTCCTTTACCTTATCAATTCCCCAAATTAATTAAGGCCTTCCCTCACCACCCAATTTAGAAGAATAAAGACCATGTTCTGTCACTGCCGGTTCCTCTTCCCTATATTATTTTTCTCCAAAGTACTTATTGTCCCCAACATTAAATAAGTAAACAGACCTGTTTGTTCATTCACTTATTGTCCATCTTCCCCATCTAGGATGTAACTTCCATTTGAGCCAGAATTTTTTGGTCTATTTTGCATATTGCTATATTTCCAGTGCTCAGAATAGTCTCTGGCATATATAAATGGCCAAAACAGCACACACCTTCTCATGAGTAAGTGAACAACAAAGAAGCCATTGGACCGTAGTCAATTCACAGCCAAGCACTACCTGAGCAGGCAACAGAAAACATACAGAGAGCTTTGGAGAATGCATATATCTGTCCAGCCTGTTCCTGGTTGCCCAAGTTGTACTGGAAATTCTCCTGGGTGCAGAGCAGTGGCAGCAAACTTGAGGGTCTTTGGTCACCCTTGTCTCTACCTCAGGGGATTGATTCATCATTGTCTCATTAAAAGTGCAAGCTTTGGTGCCAGAGTCTGGCTTCATCATCTACCAACTCTTTGGGAGATTCTGGATAAGCTAGCCACATTGAGTTTTGGTTTCCTTATCTGTAAAATAAAGATAATGCCAGCTATTTTTCATAGGAGATGTAATGAAGATTAAGTGAGCTATACAGAAATAAAGGGTCAATAAATATAAACTCTGATTGTATAAGAGAAAAACCTTGACTTGAGCCTGCTAAGCACCAACAGTAATATGTTCTTTTTAATTGAAGGATACGTGCTCAGTCACAAATGGACAAACGACAGGTTGGTTACTACTATAGTATTTATTGGCCTAAAAGAGGAGGGAATTGACAATGTTTTAGTGCCTACAAGTGGGGTTACTTCACATACATGATTTTATTTCATCCTAACAAAAAATACTTGTGAGGTAAATATAACAATCACTTTAAAGTGATGTGTGGTTCAGAGAGTTTAAGTAACTTGCCGAAATTCACATGGTCATGTAGCTAGGAATTATAAAGCCATTTCCTAAACACCAAGCCATTCTTTTAGGCTTTTAAAATTAACCTTTCTACCCATGATTTTTCAATGTGTTAAAGACAGGTATTCTACATAAAATGTAAATGGAAGGAACATTCTAGTAGAAAGTAAAACAAAAAAAAATTAGTAGAAAATGGGAAAAGTCTTATACAAAAGAATACATGCTGTATGATTCCATTTACATGAAATCCCACAACAGATAAAAGTAAGCCATAGTCATAAAATCAAAATAGTGATTGCCTCATGTGGATGTTTTGGGAACTGGTTGGGAAAGGGTGAAAGGAACTTACTGGTGCGATAGAAATCTCCTATATCTTGATAGTGGGTTACACAGTGTATGCATGTGTCAAAATTCATCAGACTGTATACTTAAGATCTGTGTTTCACTGTATATAAACTGCATTTAAATTTTACAAGTTTAAGTCAGAAAGAAAAATGAATTTTAGACTTGGAACCCAACTGAAAAATATCACTGTTTATTATGATGATGGAGGTTTGGAAATCAAACTCATCTTTGAGATGAAGTGAAGTACACAACATCAAGTAATTTTTATGTTCCATACAACCGGGAGTGATGAAACTTGGATTCAAACTCAGCCATGGGATTTACCACCTCAATGCAGTTGTCTCTGAAAAGGACTTGCCATGACAATGATAAAGCTGAAAAGGGAAGATTTTGGTTCATTTGTTACAAATATATACCAAGTTTTCAGACTCAGTGTCATGTGGATAAAGAGAATATATGAATACTAAGTAGCCCATCTAGACTTTATTCAAAGAGTCACCTTAATAGGACATTACAAGGAAAGCTAATAATCTGTAGAACCATAGGGGTAGAAAGAAAGACGAGATTTTGACTCCTAAGCCCCAACACATTTATTTCTTTATATTCATATTTGACCTTACGTAAGTAAAAAAAATTGTCTTATCTTTACAGGAATAAATGAAGTAAACATATGGCTTTGAATTGTAACAAAGAATGAACTCTATTTTGAATAACCACCATAACCTAGATTAACTCATTTCAAATGAACTCCTTTTAAAACTAATGTGGAAGTGTTAACCATATTGTATGTGGCCTATTTTTAATGCATCTCTCTATAGACAGTAGTTTTTATTTAAGAGACAGAAGTAAGAATAAAAGTATTCCAGAAGAGTTAGGAGCCTTATGGCACACTATTTCCCAATAGTCCTTTTCTTTAATGATTGAATGCTCTGTATCTTCCTTAGTAAGGCAAAATGCTAGGCAATTTACATTCACACAACCAAAGAGTACATAGCCAACTTAGAATGCAGAGGGTTGCAAAAAGCAACTCTATGGATCAGGGAAGACATTAACCACCATAAAGAAACAACAGAAAATAAATAACAGAATCTTGCTTACCACACAGGCTTCTAACTGTAAATACTTTCTTGATATTTATCTCGAATGAGACAATAAACAGAAAGACCTCTAAAGAGAAAAGCATTGATTCGGGTATAACTTTTATTTAAAGTTACATAATATAATTAATGGTAATACTGAAGAATTTAATTGGTGCATAGAAGCCAAAACTTCTGCAAAAACTCTAAACTACATTTGACAGGAGTTCAAGTCTTTCATGGGAGACATTAGAACAGCGCTGCCCAGTAGACCTTTCTGTGATCATGGAAATGTTCAGTATCTGCTCTGTCCAATACAGTAGCTGCTAACCACATGTGGAGTTGAGCACTTGAAATGTGCCTCCTGTAACTGAGGAACTAAATTTTAAATTTGATTTAATTTTAATTTATTTAAATTTACCTGCATGTGACTAACGGCTACTATATTGGACAGTGCAGCCTTACAGTAGTTTCAAAAAAATGATAAACATTCAAAACTGACCTAATCTTTAAAAAAAAAAAAAGAAGCCTTGCTTATTCTGCTGTTTCCCAAACTGACTTCTGAACATTAGACATGACTGTATGGTTTAAAAAATCTTATTTGTTGTAGATACCTGCTGTTCCCGAGGGGGGATCTTGCAGCCATGTCCGATGAAAGTTTGCCCATAATAACAAAATGGATTGTGACATTCAGAAACACCCTCACTCCTTCCCTTGACCCATGAGATTCCCAGAACATAGCCTACAAAGTTGATGTATAGTTTTATCTAATTCTTGGATTTTAAACCAAGAAAATAACAAGGTTTCCTGGTGGGTTTTTTAAGAAAGAAAAATAAAAAGGTCTGACAGTCTGGCTTCCCTTTGGCAAGAACTTATTTCTCTTACTAGCACATTTCTTCCATGTGGTTTGCTCTGCCACATGCTGTAATGCTATAGCATTATAATCCTCTAGGTTTCTACCATCTCCCAAATAAATGTAGTCATTGGTGGGAACCAATCGTGGAATCTATGTAGTGAAATTCACTTCAACTAACCAAAGCATTAAGCTTTGATTATGAACAAGGCCATAAATGTAGCTAGAGATAGAATGTGGATTTCATGTAATCCACTAGTAATAACTACCAGAAACAGTTGTTAATAAATTAATAATGTCCTGAGATGCCTTGACGTACATTTAGGCTTAGTGGAAAATTATATTGTAATCATATAGTAATATCTTCCATGGGCTCACAAATGGGGATTTGTAGCTTCTGTGCTGTGTATCTGCCATCCCTCTAGAAGGCAATGTAAGGATACACAATTGAGTAAAACAGAATCTAAACACATTTGCCACTACATATCCTACAATGGAGCATGGTAGGTACAATAGGAGCACAGAGATAATAGAGATCAGTTGCAATTGGAAATATTGTGAATGGCATCATGGAAGAGGTGGCATTTCAGCTGGGTCTCCAAAGAATGGTGATTGAGGAATAAATAAGGAGAGCAAAGGCATTGCCAGCAATAACAGACACGGGAATGCACAGCATGTCAAAGGAAGGGCAAATGTTGCATGACAAGGACAGAGAGGGATTACACTAAAAGATAATACTATAAAGTTAACGTGGAGTCAGATCCCAAAGGCACTGCATGCCATGCTTTGGAGATTGTTTTGTAACAATAGGCAGCCAGCAAAGTTTTTGAGGAAAGTTCTAGCATGGTCAAATCTGTATTTCAGGAAGATAAGTTTGGCTGCCATGAGCAGGATGGATAGGTGAAATAAGATGTCAAAGGTAACATGTTATTCTACTAATTTATTTGTAATATGAGCTTCAGAAATTTCCAAATCTGGGTTGAGAAGCCTTACTATTCAACCACTGTTGGTTGCTATTTCGGCAACCATTTTTTCTTCTTTATTAGTTTATAAAATCTTAATCTTGTTCAGATAGCAAAATGAACAACAAAATTCACCTTACTTTAAAGGCATCTTACCTCAGAAAGATAAGGGCCTTTCACCTTACCTCAAAAGTTGAATCATTATTGGCCTACAAAATCCATTGCCCAGCCAGGGCAGGCACAGTGGTTTATGCCTGTAATCCCAGCTCTTTGGAAGGGTTGAGCCAGGAGGATTGCTTGAGGCCAGAAGTTCAAGATCAGCCTGGGCGGCACAGTGAGACCCTGTCTCTACAAAGAATTCAAAAAATATTAGTTAGGTGTGGTGGTGTATACCTGTAGTCCTAGCTACTAGGGAAGCTGAGGTGGGAGGATCGCTTGACCCTAGGAGTTTGAGGTTGCAGTGAGCTGTGATCACACCACTGCCCTTCAGCCTAAGGACAGGGTGACACCATGGCAAGCAAGCAAGAGAGGGGGGGGAGGGAAAGAAAAGAAAAGAAAAGAAAAGAAAAGAAAAGAAAAGAAAAGAAAAGAAAAGAAAAGAAAAGAAAAGAAAAGAAAAGAAAAGAAATCGAATCCATTGCCCTTTACTAGTGATTTGATTTGGGAGAGTCTCATTTCTGGCTAAAGAAACATTAAGTGAAGTCTTCTGGAAGGACTTTGGACATGGCTTTTCCCCCTGATAAAATCATAAATGGAAAACAGACCTATTCCTTCTTACTACCTAGAAAACACCTATGTGATGATGTGACGTCTGGAGCAGTGGCAGCCACCTTGCAACCATGAGACAACAAACTAAGGTTGAAAACATAACACATAGGAAAATGGCAGAAGGAAAAGATAACAAAAATATGGGTCCTTGACACATATATATATAAATATATTTATGTTATATATATTATTTTATATATATATATATGTATATATTGCTTGGCAAAAGGAAACACCTAAGCTTTGTAAGCTTTGAGCCATACTCACCCTGGCTCTTGGCTTGGCAGCATTTTTCTGACCACAATGCAAGGAGATGAAATGTGAGCTGAGAGCATCAGAGAGAACAAAGGGCATCAGAGAGAATAAAGTTGCCTGGTTGTGAAGTAGGTGGGGGAAAGTCCGTGTGGGTCTTCCTTGGGTTATTGGTTGAAGGCTAGGCTGCACATGTTTGGGGAAAGACTCAATGATATCTCATAGAGAGTAGCTGCTACAGGGATGCAAACTGAAGTTTGAATTAGTCAAAGTTCTCCAGAGAGACACAACCAATAGGATGGATAGATAAATAGGTAGATGGATAGATAGACAGACAGATAGATGATAGATACATAGATAGATAGATAGATAGATAGATAGATAGATAGATATAGATAGATAGATAGATAGATAGATAGATAGATAGATAGATAGATAGATAGATAGGAGGTTATTAGGAGAATTGGCACACACAATTTTGAAGACTGGGAAGTCCCATAACAGGCTATCTACAGGGGATGTCATTAGTATGGCTCAATCCAGGCCTAAAAGTCTGGGAACCTGGGGGGTCACTGGTGTAAATACTGCAATCCAAAAGCTGGATAGCCTGGAGCTCTGATGTCCAAATGCAAGAGAAGAGTATATCCTAGCTCAAGGAGGACAGAGACCAATTTGTCTTTTCTCTGTTTTTGTTCTATCCAGGACCCCAGCCAACCGGATTGTGACAGTCCTTCCCCCACCACACACACACACACACACACACACACACACACACACTTAAAGTATATATCTGAAAGAATCGAAAGCAAGGACTTGAGCATATATTTGTACATTTGTGATCATAGAGGCATTATTCACAATAGCCAAAAGGTGGAAGCAACCCATGTTGCTTCCATCAATAGATGGTAATTCAATATTGTTGCATCCATCAATAGATGAAAGGACAAACAAAATATAGTATATACATACAATGGAATATTATTCAGCCTTAAAAAAGAAGAAATCCTGGCTGGGCGCAGTGGCTCATGCCCATAATCCCAACACTTTGGGAGGCCAAGGTAGGCAGATTTCTGAGGTCAGGAGTTCAAGACTAGCCTGGCCAACGTGGTGAAACCCCGTCTCTACTAAAAATGCAAAAATTAGCTAGGCGTGGTGGCAGGTGCCTGTGATCCCAGCTACTCAGGAGGCTGAGGTAAGATAGTTGCTTGAACCCAGGAGACAGAGTTTGTAGTGAGCCAAGATCGTGCCACTGCACTCCAGCCGGGGCAACAGAGCGAGACTCTGTCTCAAAAACAAAAAAAGAAAAAAAGAAAAAAAAAAAGAAATTCGGACACATTCTATAACATGGATGAACCTTAAAGACACCATGCTAAGTAGAATATGCCATCCACAAAAGAACAAATGCTGTATGATTCCTCTTATATGAGGTCTTATAATAGTCAAAATCATAGAGAAAGAAAGTAAAATGGTAGTTGCCCGGGTTGAAGAATTGGGAAGTTTGTGTTTCGTGGTACAGTTTCAGCTTAGGAGAAAAACGTTCTGGAGATGGGCTGTGGGTGAGGGTTGCACAAAAATGTAAATGCACTTAATTCCTCTGAACTGTACATTTAAAATGGTGAAAATGATAAATCTTGTGTTACATATATTTAGCCACAAAATCTGGCACTTATAGTAGCACTAAAATGTGATATGTGCATCTATATATAATTAAATATATATGTATGGAATAAATTCAGCAAAGACATATATACCAAAAGCTATAAAACACTGCTGACAGAAATTAAAGAAGACCTAAGTAAAAGCAGTAAAAAGAATAATGTTAGAACCTCATCCTTCCTGATTTCAAAACTTATTATAAAGGTACAGTAATCAAGACAGTGTGGTATTGGTAGATAGAGAAATAGATTAATGGAACAGATTAAAGAGTCCAGAAATAGACCACACATTTATTATATTCAATTGATTTTGAATGAGGAAGTTAAGGTAATTCAATGCTGGTACATCTGAATAAGTAGTTGGAAAAGTATTAATATTAGCTGAATTATAAACCTAAACGCAAAAGCCTCTAGAGTCTGCAATGCCAAGGAGAAGGATATGAGTCCCAGTTATCTAGACCCAGTCAAGACAAAAATAACTATTCCAAGTTTCAACTGTCATAACTATCAGCACCAAACATGAGCAGACCATCCAGGGATGGAGCCTGAAGCTCAACTGCAAGTGGCAGCTGGGACCAAGCACTCTCTAGCTAAGACCAAAGAAGATCTAAGAGAAACTGCAACAACTGAAGGGACACCTTTTTCTCTCTCAGACTATAGTGCCACACAAGTGACATTTTTTCTTTATTATACCCAGGTAGCATTTTGGAGAAGAAAAGAGGGATGAAGAAGCAATCTGAGATGCTGAGCATTTACATGAAGGGGCCACGTGGTAGAGTACAGAAATGGCGACTGCCATCCCTTCTCTGAATCTATGCCCTTTGTAACATGACTTTGCAGCTCCTCCCATTGGGCAAATAATCCAGCAGACTGAATAGCAAGAGGAAAGGCCCTAAGGCAAGGAGATTGGCCGTGTTGAAGAAACACAGAGAAGGCCAGTGTTGCTGAGAAGAGGGTCTGGGGAGTGATATAAGGTGAAGTCTGAGAGGTAAGACAGCAACAGAACACATATAGCTATAACGCATATAGCCTTCAGACTAGGAAATCCCCTGTTAACAGCAGAAGGATCAAAACGTAAACCATGGTGGCCTGCTCTCCCACCGCTGTGTACAGCTGGATCTATTGTTAAAATAGTAAAATGCTTTTATTCTAGTTGGTAAATAGCTATTGTGCTGATCTCCCCAAAGTGTCCCTACAGTCCTGGCCAATGAGGCCCCTCCACCAGGACACTAAACATCCCATGATCCTATAATTTGAGGATTCAGGGCACATAGAGGCCTCTAACACTCTGATCAAGTGTCATGGCCATATCAGTGATTAAGGATTTCCAACATCACTCCCAGGCAAAAGGCAGAGCATTTTTTCATCTACATCTTAATGAAATTCTGAATAAGCATTAATTCATTTCATGAATAAATATTCATTAAACTCCAACTATGGGTCAGGGCGTATTACAGGCATTGAGGATGAGTGAGAGTAAACCAAACCAGTTTCTGCCCTCACAAAGCTTAGAGTGTAGCATTCAGGCAAATTATTGCCTTCAGGTAGCAACTTTTAGGCAGTGGTTCTCAACTCGGACTCCAGAACCAAATCATCAGAGAGTTTTAAAAAGTACTGATGCCGGCTGGGTTTGGTGGCTCAAGCTTGTAATCCCAGCACTTTGGGAAGCTGAGGCAGGAGGATCACTTGAGGTCAGGAGTTTGAGATCAGCCTGGGCAACATAGCAAGAGCCCATCCCTACAAAAATTAACAATAAATAAAGAAAAAGTACTGATGCTTGGGTCCCATTCCCAGAGGGTCTGATTTAATTGCTCTGAGGTGTGGCCAGGACATTGGAAATTTTTTAAATTCCCCAGGTGATTCAATGTGCAACCAGGGCAAAGAACCTCTTAGAGAGATGTGATCTGATGTGGGTAACAGATTGAATTTTTAGTAGAATCTACAGATGTAAATCAAGAGTTAAGTTTTCACTGCATGTTAACTAACAAAAAAAAATCAAGATGAAAATGATTTCTTTAAACATATTTGTCAAAGAATGCTAAAGGCTGTCTTTGGAGAACGGTGTTCTGTTAAAATGGCAATCCTGACCGAACATTAGACCAGCTGACTAATTGTATTCTGCCAATATATAGCAGAACTCTGGGCTTTTTGAAATCGAATTCCTCAAGAGAAGGAATTTTAAATATGAACTCTCCTCCTACACCCCCTCCCTCCTGACTAGTACCTTCTCAAACTGCATTCCCCACCCAAAACTAGCTATCAGCCTGAGGAATAGGCACATGCTGAGAACTCCATGCCACAAGTAAGAACACCAGCCCCAGGGGTCAAGAACCAAGATCCAGGGTATTGAGACCACTTTTCAGATGGATTTCTTTTTTTTTCTTTTTTTTCTTTTTTTGAGACAGAGTCTCCTGCTGTTGCCCAGGCTGGAGTGCAGTGGCCGGATCTCAGCTCACTGCAAGCTCCGCCTCCCAGGTTTGCGCCATTCTCCTGGCTCAGCCTCCCGAGTAGCTGGGACTACAGGCGCCCGCCACCTTGCCCGGCTATTTTTTTTTTTTTTTTTTTTTTTTTTAGTAGAGACGGGGTTTCACTGTGTTAGCCAGGATGGTCTCGATCTCCTGACCTCGTGATCCACCCGTCTCGGCCTCCCAAAGTGCTGGGATTACAGGCTTGAGCCACCGCGCCCGACCCAGATGGATTTCTTTACTCTGTTTTCTAGTTGCTTCCCTAAGCTGTTCATCAAGTGGCAAATGTTCAAGATGAAATGGAATCAGAAACATCTCCAAAAGGTTTGACCCAATGGAGAGTCCATGGGAACTGTGGGAAGGGAAACATACCTCAAATGCTGGGCTGTCGCATAAGTATTTTCTAGATTCACTGGGTCACGGAGAGGCAGCAAAGCACATTCTAGGGCAGCAAATATGCTCAGTGCTAGCTCTTGATTATTCATTCTAATGAAGGGGAACAATGATGTGGGCTTTCCAAAATAGTGGCTGGTTTTAATGAGTGGTTTGGCTTTGACTCTGGAAATCACCACTAGGCAAATCATAAAAGCACCTAGCAAGACTGAGCATATTTCAGCTGGGCACTGTGGAATGTGGCCAGGAACGTGAAAGAGAATGTGGCTTAGGATTTCAAAATTCACTGGAAAAAAACTCACAAAACAGAAACATTTCAGTGGAAATAACAGAGTCCTATATTATGATTTAGACAACAAGAATTCTTGCCTCTGGTCTATCGTGACCAAGTGTGTCATCCTAGGTAAGTAACTTTTCTGTGCTGGGGTTTCCTCATTTTTAAAATGAGGGCACTGGACTTAAATGCTCTCCAGTAGGATGGCTGGGTAAAATGGAATTTCATATCTTTGTGTGAGAAAGAAAGAAAATGCTGATATGTAGAGCCTGAAGATTGCTGGGGTGAAAAGGGGAGTAGCCAAATTTGCATTTGGAGCCCAAGACTCTCCTAGAGGAAGGGATCAAGACCCCTGCACTTTGTCTCTAAAATTAAAACTAGTCAGAGTGGACTAGGGGTGGCCCTGAGCAAGGCCTGGAGTCAGGAAAGGGCCATGAGACCCTCAGATAAGCCCTTACCAAAGAGAAAACATAGGATCACCAGACCAGCCTCTGCAGACTTAGGCATTTGAAAAGGAAGGTGCTTTTGGAGCTATAAGACAGTGCACACTGGGTCTGGACCCAACCCAAGAATCAGATGGCAGACTGGAGTCCTAGAGAAGTGGCTATGTCAGTGAATTGAAGGGATTCTAGTGATGGGAGGCCAGGTCAGGTCTCACAGGAGCCCTCTCCTGGCTGAACTTATCCAAAGGCTGGGGATCTTCTCTCTGGCTCCCTAGAAAAGAACAGTCATCCAC
>NW_012101876.1:6847570-6848078 GCF_000951045.1 Mandrillus leucophaeus | reverse complement strand
ACCCTAGGAATATCAAGGGAGGGGGCTCCCAAACAAAAGCACTGTTTCCTGTTCCTTGGGCATGTGACGCTCACGTATTGCACTTTGGGACCTCTCCTGAGCAGTCCCTTATTTGCATTCCAAACTATAAACTGGGGCACTCTGGTTACAGACCTTTAAGATCCCTTAGACCTCTAATATGTTGTGAGTTTAGTGTATGATTCAAAACAGCACTTAAAGACTGACTTTAATTCAGAGTTAACACATAGCTCTATCATAAGTTTGTAGTCAGTGGTACTCCTGTCTAAAAAAAGGAGAAGTGCAAACTAAGGATCCATCTGGGATTATTAAATAGCTTAAAATTTACACAGAAGTTGTATCACTGCTAACAATCCATGAATTCCTCTAAGTACACTCATTAAAGATTGTTAAAGGCCAGGCACGGTGGCTCACGCCTGTAATCCCAGCACTTTGGGAGGCAGAGGCGGGCGGATCACGAGGTCAGGAGATCGAGACCATCCTGGCTAAC
>NW_012101876.1:6835318-6847360 GCF_000951045.1 Mandrillus leucophaeus | reverse complement strand
TCTTTCTGATAGAGGGCAGAAATGTGTGTGTGAAATACAAGTGTGTTACCCTGAAATTGAAACTGAAACACATGCTTGCTTTAGTGAAAGATGATCACTACATCAATTTATTGTTTAATATTGCCCTAACCAATAAATATCAGCATTGTAAATGGACATACTATCTGATCCAGCAATTTTACTTGTAGACATTTATCCTGCTGAAATGTTGCACATGTATACAAAAATAAATGTACAAGAATGCTCACTGTTGCAACATGGATAGCGGGAAAAAAATGGGAAGAATTAAAATGCTCATTAATAAGAGACTAGTTAAATAAATAATCAGTAATCCCTATGCTGAAATACCAGAAATAGTCAAATATATCTTTGTAGCAAATAAATAATTTTATATTAACTAATGTTTCTATCATTTACAGTTTGTTTGTTTACCCTACATCTGCTTCGAGCTTTAAAGCAAATAGATATTGAGGCTAAATCCTTCTTAGTTTCAGGGAGGTATGGTTGTGAAGAGCACTGATTACAGAAGGATAATTGCAACTGCTTTGCACCAAGGACAAGAGGCCAAGAGAAAGGCATTCCTCATCTTGAAAGTCTAGCTTTGAATGTCCAAAGCCAAAGTTTGGGCGCAAAGCAATAGATTTTTGAAAGCCTGCATGTTGAAGGTAAAGCCATTATATTTGGTTAGTTCATAAACTTACTTGGGAAAAAAAAAAAATCCCTAAATGAATAAGGAGCTGAGAGAGTAATGAGAGCAGTGGAAGGGAGTTCACTCTGATGTCATCTGCTACACTGGGTGAACTCGAACATCAGCGTTCCTAGCCTCTCAGGCCTCTGAGAACAGACAACAAAGTCTAGGTCTTGAAAGTCTAACATGACTCCCAACCCCCACCTCCACTGAGCAAGTCTTCAAAGGGCTGCATTTTCAATATAAGGGTAAACTAGTAATAAACCTGACCCCTATTTCTTTTAGAGGAGGCTTTAAAGAAAATTGCCCAGTCTCAAAACTTGATGGTGGGAGGAAGGAGAAAAATGTCCCACATGAGCATTCATAATCATGAACCATCCCTTACAGGAATTTACAACAAAATTCCAAAACTTGCAAGCTGATAATTCACAGTAGTTCCAGAGCAGTAGTATCACCAAGGAATCTAATAAAGGCAGATAAACTTTCTTCCGGGAGGAACTCATCTTCATCCTAGGCCTCAAAAAATTTTTCACAGATCAAGAAAAATAAACAGCATAAATCAATAAATGTTAAAAACCATAAAACACACAAGGAAACAAAGCACCAGGAGAGAGGACCAGAAATAAAACCAGCAGCAAAATGAAATCCATGTAAAACTTCCAATATTAGAGTCATTATGTAAGTTTTATATTTCAAGAACAAAAGAAAGGCTTGAAAATATGAGGAAAGAAAAAGTAGGCTTGATACTGGTATAAGTCTCTGAGAAGGGCCACTTACCCTGTTCTCACCTGTGGTATAAACCCCAAAGGGGAAAGATAAAACACTTGAATAATTTGGAAAACCCAAAAGTAACGATCTTGTGTGGGGAGTGCACAAAGATTTATGTAATATATATTTATCTACCAGTCCTCCAACTCGCCTCCCCTTAGGCGAAAAGAGTTAGACCCAAGCTATAAATGGAAGCTATTCAAAAACGTCAACACCTGTACATTGGAATGTTTTATGTTACAGTTAGTCTTCCATAAATATGAAAATCAGTTGATGTATGCTGAAATTGCACCATGAGATTTCTTGACTTTTTCTTTCCCTTGTGAGTGCACAAAACCAAAACTAAACAGCAAAACATAACCACCAGGATCTGATAGTTAACAAGAAGATACTGTTTCAGAACATCAGCAATCACATTTCCACTCTATTCATGGAACATGACCAATCCAAATAGTAAGGTCAACTACTGCCTTTATGACTAACATTCCTATGTTAGCAGCCTTACCGTTGGGTTTATGTATATAAGAATCACAATTTTCACAGTTCTTTAAAATCTTGCTGTTCAAGCTATGTTCCTTGGATAGCAAGACAGGCATCACCCAATCATTTGTTACAAATGTAAAATCTGAGCAGCAACTCGGGAGGTTAAGGTAGGAGAGCAGCACTTGAGGCCAGGAGTTTGAGACCAGCCTGAGCAACATAGCAAGACCCTGACTCTGCAAAACAAAAATTTAAAAAATTAGTCAGATGCAGCGGCACACGCCTGTAATCCCAGCTGCATGAAAGGATGAAGCAGGACGATTGCTTGAGCCCAGAATTTCAAGGCTGCAGTGAGTTATGACTGTGCCAATGCACTCCAGCCTGAATGACAGAGCAAGACTCTGTCTTTAAAAAGAAAAAAAGAAAGAAAAAAAAAAGTAGACTCTCAAGAGCCACCCCAGAACTACTAAACTAGAATCTGCATTTTAAAAAGATTTTCAGATGATTTGTATGCCTGTTCAAATTTGAGAAGCACTGGTCTAACTATTCTCACTGTCCTACCTAACAGGTGGTAGACATGCTTTTAGAGAAATAAATGTGTGTGTATACATTTTTTTAACTTTTTGTTTTTAAATAACTCCAGACTTATGAAAAAGTTGCAAGATAATAACAAGTTTGGCCCCAAATCTGTACATCTTCCATACCATGGTACAATTATTAAACAAGAACCGATTCAACAGTATTATTACAGATCTTATTTAAATTTCACCAAATGTCCTACTGATGTCCTTTTTTTGTGGTCCAGGGCTCAATCCAGGATGACACATTGCCTTTAGTTGTCATGCCTCCTTAGCCTCATCAATTTGCAACAGCCGAGAGCAGTGCTGTCCCATTGAACTTTCTGTGATGATGGAAAAATTTTATAATCGCACTGTTCGATACAGTAGCTACTAGCCATACATGTGGCTAGTGCAACAAAGAAACTGCATGTTTAAATTGTAATTCATTTTAATTAATGTAAATTTAAGTTAAATAGAGGATCTTACTGTTTTAACATACAAAACACAAATATTTCAGCTGGGAAAACCCAGTTCCAAAATCTCTCTAAAGCAAAGCATAATGAACAGCCCTTTCATAAGCATGCAAGGGGAGCACTTAAAAAAGCGTAGTCATAATTCTGCTTGGCAGGGCATACAGACTCTTCATTTAGCCCAATCCAGTCTCTCTAACTGTGCCACCTGCTCTACCCCTCCACCACCAGTGCCCCCACTGCCCCACCACGATGAACCCCTCACCATGCTTTGAATGGTACCAGTCAATCACATGGCTAGGTCTTTACTCATGCATGAGTTCCTCTACCACATAGGCAGGGTGACCATGTAATGCATTATTCAGCTGGTGCTCATTTGATGATGAAAAGGAATGCTGTTAATAATTACATGGAAATAACCTAGACTGTTCTGGGAAAACAGGGACACCCTACCTCTGGATCTTTCCCCTCAGGTAAACTCATTTTCTCATGGCCCAAAGACACATGTCCACTTTTAACAGATAAGAATTTTGTTCCCACGGAACTTTAGGCAAATAGAGATAAGAAATAAGAGAGCAAAGAAGTTAATGAACAAGATCATTAAAAATGAATAAAGTTCTGAAGAAAACCTAAAAAAACTGGGTGAAGTAAGGCAGAGTGTAGGGGAAGAGCGGTCAGGAAGGTCCGCCTGAGGAGATGTCCTCTGACTGGAGATTCTTTTTTTTTTTTTTTGAGACGGAGTCTCACTCTGTTGCCCAGGCTAGAGTACAGTGGTGCAATCTTGGCTCACCGCAAACTCTGCCTCTTGGGTTCAAGCAATTCTCGTGCCTCAGCCTCCCGAGTAGCTGGGATTACAGGCATGTGCCACCACACCTGGCTAATTTTTATATTTTTAGTAGAGAAAAGGTTTCGCCATGTTGGCCAGGCTGGTCTCAAACCCCTGACCTCAGGCGATCCGCCTGCCTCAGCCTCCCAAAGTGCTAGGATTACAGGCATGAGCCACCGTGCCTGGTGGAGATCTTAATGTCCAGACAGGGCTGGACATGCCAAGATGTGGGGGCAGAGTGGTCCTGACAGGAGACTCATAAGGTGAAGCCCATGAGGCCCTTGCTGGGTTGAAGGGACAAACCCATGGAAAGGAGCATCCACTGGCATTTTTAAGCAAGGGGATGGTGTGATTTGATTCATAGTTTAGGGAAAGAAATCAGAAAGAAGGAGACTATGAAGCCAAAGACAACTGAGGGAGGCATTGGGCGATGTGTCTAGAAGAAAACAAAATTAGTAAAAGCAGGAGAAGGGCATTGGGCACACAGGAAAGAACAATCCTTGTACCTGCTCCAGACTACAGGTATACTGAGAATTGACAGCACCAGGACTGGCTCACATGGAGGCAGAGGAATTTTCCTAAAGCCAAAGGGAGATAGGGGTGAATAGAAAGAAGACCTGAAAGTGGAGAAATGTAGCCTATTCAAGGAAAGGCTAACGTAGAATTTACTTTTAAACATATTCATTAGGATTAGAATTTATCTCAGGTTAAGAAAAGCTCTCTGGGAATTGGGCTGACTTGACACTGTAAGTAGAAGAGGTAATTTGAGTGGTTGGATATTTCCTCTGCAGAAATGCTCCAGAATGATAACTGCTTTGCAATTCCATATTGTTGGGGCTTTGTACCGTGTTCCATTCATCTGTGTATCTGTCTTTTGACCAATAACAATGTTTTGATTTGTAAAGACTTTATACATGCTTAGCTTTAGAATAAGTCTTAAAATCAGGCAGTGTGAGTCCTCCACCGTTCTTCTTTTTCAAAATTATGCTCCCTACTCTGCAATTCTGTCTTTTAAAATCTTATTTTAATCTTTGTGAGAATGTTTTCATATTTACTACATATAGTTGGTAAATTTATTTTTGAGTGGAAAATAGAAAATTTTTAAAAGAAGAGCTGTTAGTAAGAAACACTTGGGCTGCAAGTAACAGAATCCTTCATTTCAATGCCTTAAACAAAGAGGACTTTGTGTTTCCTCGCATAAGAGAAATCTGAAGTCAGGTGTCTGCTAGCATTGGTTCAGTGCTTCAGTCATGTCAGGGCCCACTTCTCTGTGAGTCTTGTGGCCTCTCTCTCATGGTCACAAAATGGCAGTGATGTGGATTGGAAATTTGTTCCCTCCAAGTCTCCTGTTGAAATATGACCTTCAATGTTGGAGTTGGGACATGGTGGGCGGTGTTTTGGTTATGGGGGCAGATTCCTCATGAATGGCTCGGTGCCCTCCTTATGGTAATGAGTGAGTTCTCACTCTGAATTCACACGAGATCTGGTTGTTTAAAAGAGTGTGGTGCCTTCACCCACCCCTTATTCCCTCTCTTGCCAGGTAACACTGCCTGCTCTTCCTTCACCTTCCACCATGATTGCAAACTTCCTGAAGCCTTGACCCAGAGCAGGTGCTGATGCTGGCACCACACTTCGTGCACATCCTGCAAAACCATGATCCAAAATAAAACTTTTTTCTCCATAAAGTACCCAGTCTCGGGTATTCCTCTATAGCAATGCAAATGGATGAATACAGGCAGCTACAGCTGCTGCTATCTTATCAATTTAAGGTAGAAAAAAAGGAAAAATAGGAGAGGGGTAACTTATGTCTCCTTGTCCACAATTGTGTCCGATGACCTCCTTTGGCTACAGGAGAGGCTAGGAAAGTGAGTACTTTTTTTTTTCAACCTACAAAGTAGACAGAGGTTAGAAAGAAAAGGGTTTGATATGAGAGGTGAGAGTGCCAACCTGCAGCATCTGCCACAAAAATTGATGAGAAGTTATCCCCCCAAAGAAGCTTTTCATTAAATTCTTCCTCCACCCTAAAAAAAAATCGCTTTCTTCTACCAGTGGTAATGAATCCATCTTAAGCCACACTGCTTTCCTTCTCCACGTTGGATGGGAACCATCTCAGTGCCTCCTGACTCTGCCTCTCCCAGCCATGAGAGTTAATTTTCCCCCAGCATTCTGCAGCACATACACAGTCTGTGAGAGTCAGAGAGACCAGCTAGAAAAATAAATCTAGTCTATTGCTAAAGAACAAGAGTGATATTATGATCAGGATACAGTCTAGCTCTCTTTAATAAATTTTCAAGGAAAGACTGTTAGAATTCAATTCATGTCCATGAATTGCCCATTTCAGTCCCTGTATAGAAGAAACTAGGTATTTCTTCTTTTCTCTCATTCAGTAAACATTTACAGGACTCCTATGTGCCAGGCGCTAAGGGGTTTTATTCTTTTTTCCTTTGTTATTGCTCCTTATCCTATTTTCTTGGATTATTTTTCTTTCCAAGTGTATGTGGAATATGTGTGTGTGTAAAGTTACAAGAAAAAAAGTCAAGCCTGCAAAGTCAGGGCCCCATAACTGCAGCTCCCTCCAGTCTCCTTCCAGGGCCATGAAGAGCACAGATCACAACCCTTTGAGAAGGAAGGTCTGAGAAGGTACGAAGAATCAGGACCCAAGTGGTATCTGTCAGTAGTGCCACTTCTTACAACGTTCATGTACTTATTTATGCATTTATTTATTCATAAAATATTTGAGCCCATTTGCTAGACGTTGGGGACATTGTGGTGAACACACAGATATGGTCTCTATCCTCATTGAGTTTATATTTGCTGCAGGGCAATGTTTTTAAAATATCAACCAATGTTATTTTCTCCCAAGAGTTCACCTTTTTCTTCCCCTGCTTCCACTAGCTAGGCTGTGCTCATTGCCTCAAGGGAGAGATGTAATAAGCAGAAAGCAGAGAAAAAAGAGAAGACTTCTTCTGTGTTAGGGGAATAGAAGTGATATTAGGCTAGACAAAAATGCTATCATGAGCAGGGCTTCACCTCACACAAATACTCCTCTAAACTGAAAAAACAAAAACAAAAACAAAAAAACAAAATTAGTGTGTGTTGAAAGGAAGAGATGGGGAATTACTCTAGAGATACCAGGGAAGACAGGAGGGAGCAATCCAGACCTGAAAGGGACAATGGATAAGCACAAGATGTGTCTCTGTCAAGAACCACAGTGAGGAGGGCTGTGGCACCAGGAATCTCATGGTAGCAAAGGATGGACTCGCCAAAACTTAGGGATCACCACCTATCACCCACACCTGGGCCTATACCAATCGTTCTTTCCCTGGGCATCCAAAATCCATGCCTGCCTCTTCTTCCTGGGCATAGAGTTAGACCATATTTCCCAGCCTTCCTTGCTATTAGATGAAACCCTATTGCGAACCAGTGGGTTCTGGCCAATGGAATGTGGGTAGAAGTGACATACACTTCTTCCTGTTTTGTCTATGCTCCTTCCATGCTCCCTCTTTCCTGTTCTGCTGGGTAGAGATGACAGGCTCTAAATCCCTAGGGGACAGCTTGTATCCCTGAGTCCCTGCTTGGAAGAAAATGACACAAGGTAGCCACCCTGATCACACATACCTGCAATGGACACTTACTTCAGCACAAGTGAGCTTTTATGGTGTTAAGCCACTAAAATGTTGTAGTGTGTTACAGAAATGTTAGCCTATGCTAACAAATATTCCCAGCAACCACCCAGCTCAAGTAACACTTTCCTGTCCCTAGACTTAGTTCATACCTCATCCAACTTATCTCATGAGGACAGGTACCCCATTTGTAAAATACCAGGACACAGTACATACCCACGCCACAAAAGGAGGATGGGACTCTCACAGGCTACCCTGGCATTATGACAAGGAAGGGAAAGGTTCTGCTTGTGAGGCTAAACAGAATCTGGTTAAGATTTTTACCCTGAAAGAGTGATTACACGCACAAGCGTTATACAATATAGAAGGAGAGAGAAACGGTAAACAAGTAAATGTAGAGTTCATATAGAATTACAAATCATGCTAACCTCTATGGAGCAAAACTACAAATGGTATAAGGAGAATAACAGTTGGGATACAATTTGTATTTGGGTTGGTGAGTGAAGAGTTTTCTGAGGAAGCAACAGTAGAATTGAAACCTAAAAACGCAATCAGACTCAAGCAGGTTAAGAGTTGGGACAAGGACATTCTAGGAAAAGGGAGCAGCATGTGCAAAGTCCCTGAGAAAGGAAGGAGGTAGGCTCATTTGAAGATCTGAAAGATGCCAGCAAGAGCTATGACATACAGAGAAGGGAAGAGAGGTGTATGCGGGGGGACTGGAGAGACGGGGAGAGGCAAATTCACACAGGGCCATCTAGGCAGTGTTCTTGAGTTTGTATTTTATTACAAGAGTCTAAAGGGCCATTGAGGAATTATAAGCATGGATTGTGGTCAGGACTGCATTTAAAAAAAAAAAAAATCAAACTGACCAAGATGACAATTCGTTGGAACAGAAGCAAAAGTGGGAGGAGAGAGCTCATTTTGTGAGGCTATTTTAGAAATCCAGGCAAGATAGAATGGTGTATGAACTCAGAGGCAAGGCAGCATGCATATGGGAAAAATGAATGTGTTTAAGATCTGCTTGAGAAGTTGAATGGAATAGTAGCTTTTGCATGCAATATCCTTAAACTTTACTACAATGTGGGAGAAGGTAATAAATTGTGTTTGACAATGTTCAACCCATTATCTGTTGAGAGGATGCAGCAAACAACAATAACAGTACCTTCCCCTGTGTCAGAATCAGCACTATTTGAGCAGAAAAGTCTGGAGGAGATAGAGATTACAGGGAAAGCTGGGCTTGGAGTCAGAAAGCTGTAGCCCAATTGGGTGAGTGACTGTGTACTCACTTAAATGTGTTGTACCAGGAAGGATAGAGGTTGATTAGTTAGCAACGTTGAAATCTAATAAATTAGGACTTTCCCCAGACATGATCTAAGCACTATGGGGGAGAAAGTGGTCCTCAAATAATTTTACTTTTGCCAAATCTTATTAGTTATTAATAATAATATCAAGAGGAAGAAGAGCTAATATTATGGAGCTCCCTATGCCGGAGTCCTGTGCTAAGGAATGTGTATGTATTCTCTCATTTAAGCTTATGAGAGCCCTGTGAGATGGGTACAACGACTGCTCTTGTTTACTAACACCAAGGCTTAGAGATTAGCGTCCTGTCCAAGAGCATATCTCTCATAACTACAGTAGTTACTCAAACCCAGCTCTGTCCTGACTCCAGAGTCAAGGTTCCTACCAATGTAGTCTAGTGCTGCATGGAGGATTCCAAAGATGCTTTGGGGCTCAGCAGGGCAACGTCAAATGGGTACAGTCTGACAAGTCATTTATTTGTCACCTCTGTACTAGAACTAAAAGCTTCTAAAGTATACAGACTCTAGCCAGGCATGGTGGCATGCGCCTGTACTCTCAGCTACTCAGGAGTCTGAGATGGGAGGATCGCTTGAGCCCTGGGAGGTCGAGGCTGCAGTGAGCCGTGATTATGCCACTGCACTCCAGCATGGGTGACAGAGTGAGACCCTGTTTCAAGAAAAAAGATAGATAGATAGATAGATAGATAGATAGATAGATAGATAGATAGATAGATAGAGTCTATCTAAATAATAGTAGATGCTAAGATTATGTCTCTTTCAACTGGCTGTCTTACTGTAAAGTGAGTGCCTTTAACCACTGCTGCCTTATTCTAAAAGATAAATCACTATGGATTGCATGCAGCTTCGAATAAGAAAAGAAATTTGTAACAGTGCATTGTAATTTTTATATGACATTATTATGGACTGAATGTTGTGTCCCCCCCAAAACTCATATGTTGAAACCCTATCTACAATGTTATGGTATTAGGAGGTAGGGCCTTTGGGAGGTAATTTAAATTAGAAGAGGTCTATGGGAGCCAGGCACTGTGGCTCACGCCTGTAATGTCAGCACTTTGGGAGGCCGAGACCAGTGGATCATGAGGTCAGGAGATCGAGACCATCCTGGCTAACATTGTGAAACCCCGTCTCTACAAAAAATACAAAAAATTAGCCGAGTGTGGTGGCGGGCCCCTGTAGTCCCAACTACTAGGGAGGCTGAGGCAGGAGAATGGCGTGAACCTGGGAGGCGGAGCTTGCAATGAGCTGAGATCCGTGCCACTGCACTCCAGTCTGGGCGACAGACTCCATCTTAAAAAACAAACAAACAAACAAACAAAAACAAAAAGACGGTCTATGGGACTAGTGCCCTTATAGGAGTCATGAGAGAGCTTGCTGCTTACTGCTCTCTGTTCTCCACCATAAAAGGATACAGCAAGGATCAGCAGTCTGCAGCCCTGAAGAAGGAGCTCACCAGAGTTCCACCATGCTGGCACCCTGGTCTCAGGCATCTAATTTCAGAACTGTGAGAAATAAATTTCTGTTGTTCATTAGCCACCCAGTCTATGGTACTGTGTGGTGTGTGTGTGTGTGTGTGTGTGTGTGTGTGTGTGTGTGTGTGTGTGTGTGTGTGTGTGTTTTAACTTAAAAAATCTTGTACATGCTTTATTTGGGTTTTTTAATTTTTTAATCGTTTTAAATTTTTTTGTGGGTACACAGTAGGTGTATATATTTATTGGGTGTATTTGTTATGGAAACCGAAACAGACTAAGGTATCATATTCCTATTCTAATGGCTGGCTGTATTTTCCAAGGCAATTACCTCAAAAGAATATTATTTAAAGAGTCTGGTATATCATGACCTCTGGACATCTTGACACAAAAATTCCAAAAACGTAATGCAAGATTAAAAACCTTCTTTGAAAGCCACTTCTCTTCAGAGATGAACTGAGGAGTCACATCAGGCTAGAAAATGGTTCTGGGACTAAGCCAAGCTTTAAGCTATCAGAGGAAAGGCTACATTGAAACAGAATTGTATCATCTCTGGGAACTCAGTGTTAACTGGTATAAACCAACATTATTGTTCTTAAATGTTCTCATGAGAAAAGAGCATTTTAAACTACTAATGTGATTTTCTTCTCCTCACACTCTTTCCTTATCCCAGGGAGGGAAAATGTTTATCCTTCTTACATAATTTGCTCTTCTTTATGTTGCCAAATGCCTTCTGACAGTATTACACTTGACAGATATCTTATTGAGAAGTTGCCAGCAACCAAAAGATAATTAACTTAGTCTTCCAAGCATATAAAAAACCGAAGTGGACTATGCACAATTCATTGGAAATAGTGTCCAACTCCTCATATTTCAATGAAATTCACTGGGGTTATGAACAATTCTGCATCTTAAAGAATGCTTTGTGCAATAGAATTTTTTGCTGAAAGGAGATAAGCCCTTATTTATAAGAGGATAGAAGTAGAGAAGGACTACACAGGTGTCTTTGTCAGCTTGGAGTGCTATAACAAAATGTGATAGACTGGGTGGCTTGAACAACAACTTTTTATTTCTCGGAGTTTGGGAGACTGGAAGTCTGAGATCAGGGTGCCACCTGATTTGGTGGCTAGTGAGGGCCCTCTTCCAGGGTTGCTTCTCCTTGTAAAATCATGTGGAGAAAAGAGGGTGAGCTAGCTTTCTTATAAGGGAACTAATTCCATTCATCAGGGTTCCACCCTCATGATCTAATTAGATCTCAAAGGCCCCACCTGCAAATACGGTCACACTGAGGATTAGATTTCAACATAGGAACTTGGGGGAGAAACAAACATTCAGTCCATAACAACAGAGAATCAACAAACATTTGTGAGATGTCCACCTGGTCAGGCACATTGCCAAACTCTGAGAATATAAAGAAGGGTGAGACCTAAGGAAATTAACATTCTCACAAACAGAGGAGAGGGGATTTTGTATAGCAACTCTTGCAGTGAGCAAAAAGAGATTAGTTTAAAAACAAAACCCATAGGATCATCTCAATAGACACAGAAAAAGCATTCAATAAAATCCAAAATCCCTTCATGATAAAAACCCTCAATGAACTGGGCATCAAAGGAATACACCTCAAAATAATAACAGCCATCTATGACAGACCCATAGCCAACATCCCATACTGAATGTTCAAAAGCTGGAACAAGACAAAAATGTCACTTTGGGAGGCTGAGGCAGGCAGATCACTTGGGGTCAGGAGTTCAATACCATCCTGGCCAACATGGTGAGACCTCATCTCTACTGAAACCAAAAATTAGCAGGGCGTGGTGGTGCACACCTGTGGTCCCAACTACT
>NW_012101876.1:6820688-6831011 GCF_000951045.1 Mandrillus leucophaeus | reverse complement strand
CAACGTCATTATTTACAGAACTAGAAAAAACTATGCTAAAATCCATATGGAACCAAAAAAGAGCCTGAACAGCCAAATCAATCCTAAGCAAAAGAACAAAGCTGGAGGCATCATATTACCTGACTTCAAACTATACTACACGGTTACAGTTACCAAAACAACCTGATACTGCTACAAAAATAGACACATAAACAAATGGAACAGAACAGAGGCCCCTGAAATAAAGCCACAGGCCTACAACCAACTCACCTTCAAAAAAGTTCACAAAAATAAACAATAGGGAAAGAACATCTTATTCAATGAATGGTGCTGGAAAAACTGACTAACTATATATGCAGAAGAATGAAACTGGACCCCTACTTCTCACCATATACAAAAATTGACTCAAGTTGGACTACAGATTAAATTTAAAACCTCGAACTATAAAAATTCTAAGTTCCTAAAACCCCAAACTATAAAAATAAAAATTCTAGAAGAAAACCTAGGAAACGCTCTTACAGACATTGGTCTAGGCAAATAATTTATGATGAAGACCCCAAAAGCAAGTACAACAAAATCAAAAATAGATAAATAGGACTTAATTAAACTAAAGCACTTCTGCACAGCAAAAGAAACTCTCAACAGAGCAAACAGAAAACCTTCAGAATAGGAAAATTTTTTTGTAAACTAGGCATCCAACAAAGGACCAATATCCAGAATCTATAAGGTACTTCATGGAATCAACAACAAAAAAAACCAAACAACTCTATTAAAAAGTGAGCAAAGGATGTGAACAGACAGTTCTCAAAAAAAGACCTATAAGCAGCCAACAAGCATATGAAAACCTGCTCAACATCACTAATCATCAGACATGCAAATCAAAACCGCAATGAGGTATTATCTCACACCAGTCAGCATGACTATTATTAAAAAGTCAAAAAATAACATGTGCTGGTCATAAAAAAGAATGAGATCATCTCCTTTGCAGGAACATGCATGAAGCCAGAGGCCATTATCCTTAGCCAACTAACACAGGAACAGAAAACCAATAATTGGGAGCTAAATGATGAGAACACATGGACATACAGAGGGGAACAACACACAGTGAGGCTTTTCAGAGGGTAGAGGGTGGTAGGAGGGAAAATAACTAATGGGTACTAGGCTTAACACCTGGGTGATGAAATAATCTGTACAACAAGCTCCCGGGACACAAGTTTACCGATATAACAAACTTGTACATGTACCTTTGAACTTAACATAAACATTATTTCTTAAAAAGTGTGGGCAGAGATTGCCCTGGAACCTGAAGCTATTCTTATTGCCATAACTAAAATATTTATAAAAATTAGGGAAGGTTCATTATCATTATTCTTTATTTTTGATATGTACCTCTTTTGAGTAATCTCAAATGATTGCATGTAAGATCATTTATTCATTTATTAAATAAATATTCCTTGCCCTGTAAAAGCAGAATAAATATGACCTGTCTTAAAAAAAATAATAATAATAACAGGTGCTGGTGAAGTTATCGAGAAAAGGGAATGTTTATACACTCTTGGTGGGAATGCAAATTAGTTTAGCCTCTACAGAAAGCAGTTTGGAGATTTCTCAAAGAACTAAAAATAGAACTACCAGTTGACTCAACAATGCTGTTACTAGATATATACCCCAAGGAAAATAAATTGTTCCACCAAAAAGATGCATGCACTTGTATGTTAATCACAGCACTGTTTATAATAGCAAACACATGAATCAACCTAGGTGCCCATCAAGAGTGGATTAGACAAAGAAAATGTAGTACATGCACACCATGGGACACTATGCAGCCTTAAAAAAAGAATACATTCATGTCCTTTGCAGCAACATGGATGCAGCTGGCAGCCATTATGCTAAGAGAACTGATGCAGAAACAGAAAACCAAATATCGCATGTTCTCACTTATAAGTGGATGCTAAATATTGGGTTCACAGGGACATAAAGACAGGAACAATAGACACTGGGAACTCCAAAAGACGGGAGGGAGGGAGGGTAACAAGGGCTAAAAAGCTTCCTGGTGAGTATATACTCACCTTCTGATATATGTTCACTACAGAAGGACAAACCTCGGCACTACACAACATACCTTTGTAACAAACCTGCATGTATATGACATGGTGAAACCACATCTCTACTAAAAACATAAAAACTAGCCAGGCGTGGTGGTGGGTGCCTGTAATCCCAGCTACTCAGGAGGCTGAGGCAGGCGAATTGCTTGAACCCAGGAGATGGAGGTTGCAGTGAGCCGACAGGGTGCCACTGCACTCTAGCCTTAGCAATAGAGTGAGACTCCAACTCAGAAAAAAAAAGTGAAAATTTTTAAAATAAAAATTTTTAAAAGAGATGTGTGTGTGTGTGTATGTATTTTATATATATATACACACACACACACACACACACATATATATATATAAAATATTAATTCTCAATGTTGTCCCCAGACTAACAGCCTCAGCATCAGCTGGGAACTTGTTAGAAATGCAAATTCTCAGTCCCTACCCCATACTTACTAAATCAGAAACTCTGAGAGTGGAGCCCAGCACTAACCCTCCAGGTGATTCTGGTGCACGTTAATGTTTGGAAACTATTGATTTATCAAAACACTTCTTCCTTTAGCATACATAGAGAGAAGCAGGGTAAGAGGGAAAGGAGGGACAGGTGTCTGGAGTCAGGAGGGAGTGGTGTAAGTTGCACTAGAACACACTGGTTGGAAGAAAAGGAAAGAAAGCAGCTCACTTTAGACCATACATAAGGGAGGATGATCCTACTCAAAGGCAAAGAACTAACTTGTGTCACTCTTTCATTCTGAAGGTACAATGGCAACTTCCAAAAGCAACCAACTCAAAGACAATCTGTAGTCTTCTGTTTTGGATATAGGATGACTTGATGCTCTTCCAAAACTCAAACTGTGACATAATTGAAAAATATGGCTATTATGCACCTGTTTGTTCATCACTGTGAATTTAAGGACATTTACAGAGGACACATCCAAGCATATGGTCTGCCTCTTCCTCATTGTAAGTTGTTGGCAACATAGCTGCCCACAGCTTGGTATGCTGTGTTAGCACTAGCAAGAGAATTTAAGGAATGCCATTCTGTGCCAGCTAGTCCATCTGAGATTCCTGGCTAAGATAGACCCCCAAGGGAAACTTTGTGAAGAAGGCAGAATTCTTCTTTAAAACTTAAAATTGTAAGTTAGTGATGTACTCAAACACCCCCAAAAACTCCCTAATCTGAGTCTATTGTGAATAAATGGCCTAAATCTTCAGCCAATTTATACTTTGTCTTTACTTCTTCTTAAGGTAGCGATTTCTCTTGGTTGACTTTCTACGCAAAATAGGACAATTTCTCTTCCTATTAACTTCAATTATTTTGGTTTTGACCTTCAAAGAAGGGTCCCAGTTCTAATACACAAGATTTGATAAACACATGGATGCAGCTGGAAACCATCATTCTCAGCAAACTATCGCAAGAACAGAAAACCAAACGCCGCGTGTTCTCACTCATAGGTGGGAACTAAACAATGAGATCACTTGGACTCGGAAAGGGGAACATCACACACTGGGGCCTATTACGGGGCAGGGGAGGGATTGCATTGGGAGTTATACCTGATGTAAATGACGAGTTGATGGGTGCAGCACACCAACATGGCACAAGTATACATATGTAACAAACCTGCACGTTATGCACATGTACCCTAGAACTTAAGGTATAATAATTAAAAAAAAAAAGATTTGATAAACAAGACCTGTTCAAACTATCCTTACTTGCTTTTATAAATTTTGGTCGTGTCTCCATGGCCTTTCACTTTATAGACTAGAAAATGTTTTAGTTTTCTCCTGAAAAGAATCCATTTAGGCCAGGTGTGGTGGCTCTGGCTGGGCTTGGTGGCTCATGCCTGTAATCCCAGCACTTTGGGAGGCCAAGGCAGATCACTTGAGGCCAGGAGATCGAGACCAGCCTGACCAACATGGTGAAACCCCATCTCTACTAAAAATACAAAAATACAAAAATTAACTGGATGTGGTGGCGCATGCCTATAATCCCAGCTACTCAGAGGCTGAGACATGAGAACTGCTTCAACCTGGGAGGCGGAGGTTAACGTGAGCTGAGACTGTGCTACTGCACTCTAGCCTGGGTGACACAGTGAGACTGTCTCAAAAGAAAAAAATAATTCATTTGAAGAAAAGATTAGACTTGAATCCTGATTACCTGGACTTGAATTTCAGCCTTCTCACTTACTAGCTAAATGAATTTGAGGAAATTAATCTCTGAACCAGTATCTTCATCTATAAGTGGCAATACCAACAAGTACTTCACTTGACAATTATGAAGATGAAATAAGATAATACATATATTAGTCGGGGCACAGATTAAGCTGCTATAACAAAGAATACCTAAAATACAGGGGTTTAAATAAGATAGAAATATATTTCTTATGCAATATTCCAGAGATAATGGACAATTCAGGACTTACAGCTTCGTCTACATTCTCAATCTGTAGCTTTCATTTGTGGATAGGTTGCCTTCCAACCAGCAGCCTAGAGGAAAGAGACAGTGGTGGTAAAGAGCTTCCTTTTAAAGACATAACCCAGAAACCACAGACATCCTGCTGCTTATGAGCCATTGGCCAGAATGTGGTCATGTGGCCATATCTAGCAACAAGAGAAATTTAGTCTTTATCTGGATGGCCATATGCTCATTTAAAATTATGGAAGATGTGGTCTATTAATAAAAGGAAGAAGGAGAGAATGCACATTGGGGGGTCATGAGCAATTTATGTCAGCTACTTTCTCACTATTACATACATTTCTATTACAGGTTTAAAAAAACTTGACATTTTATTTCTGATCCCCTTCTTATAGACAAAAAAGTCCATATAGCCAGCACCTTCAAGAAGCAGAAGATGAGTTTCTGAAGACAGAAGACCATGTCTTATTCATCTGAACATCTCCAGAAACTAACATAGAATCATTCTTAAAAAAATATTTGTCAAAGTGAACAATTACAGTCAATCCTAGAGCCCTTAACTGGGTTAAACCCCTTTAGTGACATGTGGATTATAGACTTTCCAAATTTTGAGGAACTGCACTATACCATGTAAATGGCACCACTGGCCATGCCTACCATATAATCCAACAGGTTGCACAGTGAAGCTCTTTAGTATGTTCTTGCTATATGGTATTTTTTTTTACTTTGAGTTCCAGAATACAAGTGCAGAACATGCAGGTTTGTTACATAGGTATACATGTGCCAGAGTGGTTTGCTGCATCTATCAACACATCATCTAGGTTTTAAGCCCCACATGCATTAGCTATTTGTCCTAATGCTCTCTCTCCCCTCACCCCTCACCCACCGACTGGCCCCAGTGTGTGCTGTTCCCCTCCCTGTGTCCATGTGTTCTCATTGTTCAATTCCCACTTATGAGTAAGGACATGCGGTGTTTGGTTGTTATGCGGTATTTTTGAGGAGGAAATGGTAATATATTTTTCAAAATGGACTCTAAAAGCGGGGTTATATACTCTCAAGCTGAAGATTTAAATCACACATGGAGTCATTAATTTTTGAAAATGTTTTTCATCCATTTTCTTGGCAGTCAGAGAAAACCGACTGCAGAAGCAGCCACTGGGAACCATTGCCTGGCCTATGCAGCTATGTAGTAATATTTTGTAAGCTATGTTTCTTTATAACTTGTCCCAGAATAGACCTGTTTTGCCTGAGATTGGGCAAACCAACTGAAAGGATTCAAATTCTCTCAAATCCCAGGTAGTATATGTTAATTTGTGGTTGCACGAGGTGTGCAGTCTGGGAAAATTTGACTTAATTGGAAACAGGAAGGAAACCTAGCTGGGGACTGGAAAGGAATTTTCCATCATTGGGCATCTATTCTGTGTCCAACATTGTGCTGGGGGGACATTCAAGCACGTTATTTAATTTAATTCTGATATAAACCTTGATTAAATGAGACAAACATCGTTACAGGAAATTTTTTAGGATCAAAGAAGTTAAATGACATGCAAGATCACTGTTGCACATTGGGTTTCTCGGAAGCAGACTTTGAAATGGAGATTTGTGTTCAGAAAATGTGTTAAGGAATATTCTCAGGATCAGCATCTGGAGGGGAAGCACAAGAGGCAGGAGAGAGGCAGAGGGAGAGCTGGGCTTCAGTGTGGTTCCAATAAGGCCTCAGCTTATCTGACAGAGAGCCCTAGAGTTGTCATGACCTTTAAGAGAGGTTCTGAGTTGGGATGAGGGGACTGGAACTTTACACTGTTATGTCAGTCAGTTGGATGAAGTCTGAAGCAATTGTAGCAGCTGGGGGGAAGCAAGTTCCTTAGTCCTGAATAGAGATCGGAGCAACATATCACAGAGTCTGCTATAGTCAACCAGCCTGGAAGTAACAAAGCTAGCATATGAATACAGCTTTGGCATCAAAGCTCATGCACTTTTCCACTCACAACTCACTAGGCAATCAGCCAGTTGAGTACCCATACATTTTACCATTTTAGAAAAGGGCAAATAATTAATAATAATAATTTGTATCCTGGTTTTGGAAATATGGTCTTGGTGTCTTGACATCCTGAAAATTCTCCAAATTTTATATAGATAATTCAACCTTGGATCTATTATTCTCTTTTATGATAAACACCTTTTATAAAATTATTCACAAAAATGTCCTTACTTCTTAAACTAGGTTCAACTAAAACAATAACTATGCTGAAGACTTAAAACATACTCAATTTAAGCTGATTCATTATATAACTTCCAAACGTTGCATCTTAGAAATCAGGAACAATTTAATAGCATAACTTGTGCCAGATGTGTGGCATTCATTTTGAAATACTTTTGATTCACCTAAGGCCTGATAGCTAAGGACAGATATTGGTTTAGAACTCCCAGGAGAAAAAAATGCACAGGAACTCAGAGAGCCTTAGTGAAATGCATATGCTCCTCATCTTGATATGGAAATCCGAAAACTGTAGCTAAAATCTATCAGCCATGTTCTTCAACTTGAACATTGTCATGATTGAGCCAATGTAAAACCCATGGCAGATAAAGCATTCATCCATTCAACAAACATGCAACAGAGGACCTATGGTATGCAAGGATCAGTGTTTAGCACTCTAAGCATCCTACCCGTGACTTCACTCTTCCAAGAAATTTGGTCTGCTTTCCAGCTGCATCATAACGGCATCTTCTTCCTGCCTTGTTTTAAAGCAATCATTCTACGTAACAAGTGAAGCCAAATATCCTCGTCAACTGTCTTCACAAGCAAATTTTCCTCAGCTTATGATGGGGTTACAGCCTGATAAACCCTTCATAAGTTGAAAATATCATAAGTTGAAAATATATTAAATATGCCTAACCTGCTGAACATGATAGCTTAGCCTAGTCTACGTTAAATGTTATCAGAACACTCCCATTAGCTTACAGTTGGGCAAAATCATCTAACGCAAAGCCTATTTCATGATAAAGTGTTGAATATGTCGTGTAATTTATTGAATACTGTACTGAGAGTGAAAAACAGAATGCTTGTATAGGCACATGAAATACAGTTTCTACTGAATGCATATTGCTTTCAGCACCATGGTAAAGTAAAAAAATCATAAATCAAGGGCCCTCTGTATATGTAAAATTATTATAGATTTGGATGGTATAAAATTTTGCAATTTGTGTTTAGGAAAATCAAAAGTACTGGAATTTTTGTTCTTTCTCCCTTTCAAGCAAGTATGAGGAAAAAAAGCAAGTAATGTATTCCAAAGTGTACACTGAAAAAGACTGAGATTATTTAAGGACATCTGAAAAGATTTTTCACTTACATATGGCATTATATTATAATTTAGGTCTGCCCTCTACCACATTATTGCTGCCCCAGGCACTGAATTATTTTCTTTCCTGTAGTGCAGTGGTTCTTATAGTGTGGTTCCCAGACCAGCAGGTATCAATGTCACCTGGAAACTTATTAGAAATGCAAATTATTGGATTCCTCCCCAGATCTACTAAATCAGAAATTTTGGGGGTGGGGCTTAGCAGTATATGTGTTAATAAGTCGTGCATAATTTTCATGCATGCTGAGGTTTCAGAACCATGGTTTTAAGGTTATATATTAAATCATGTTTTTCAATTTCCATTCAATAAATGTTTATTTGGGGTCATGTAATAAGTGCTACACATTATTCAACCTTTGCCAATGGCACTCCTGCATCATATGTAGTTTTTAAAATATATTTATGTCCATTTTTAGCATGATATTACATATCATGTATGCTGGGCACAATCGTGTTTTCGCAGGCTCACCAGGTGATTCTGATGCACTCTCAAGCTTCAGAAGTATGCTGTAACTCATTATCCATTAGTCCTGGCCAAAACAGAAACCCAGTATAAGCTACAGCAAGAAGTAGGAATGTTGTACTCATCTTTAAAGACAAGAGGCAAACAAAGATCTAAGAATTCTTGGCAGCACAGAGCATCTTGTTGCATTTCCAGTAAATGAAGTCTATCAGCCAAAGTAGGGGATTCTGCATAAGAACACAGGGGTTTGAGTCTTGGTTCTTTGACCTCCTGGCTGTAACTTCTTAGGAGGTCGTTTAATCTTCATCATAATTTGTTTCCTCATCTATGAAAAAAGGGTTTTGCCCTGGAGATCTCTATGGCGACTTTCAGCTCTAAGTTCTGTGATTCCACGCATCTCAATCAATATGTATATTTTATTATCATTTTGGAGATGAGCATATTGCCATTTGTTTCCACTTCATGCTACTACTTAAAAGCATATCAAAAACCTCTTATAACTCAATAAGAGAAAGGTCAATTAAAAAGTGAGTAAAGGATCTGAATAGACATTTATCCAAAGAAGATAATATACAAATGGAATATAAACATGAAAAGATCCTCAACAGACAGAGAGAGAAGAAGGATGGTTACCAGAGGCTGGGAAGGGTAGTGGGGGCTAGAGGAGAGGTAGCGATGATTAATAGGTACAAAAAATAGTTAGAAAGAATGAATAAGATCTACTATTTTATAAGCACAATAAAGTGACTATGGTCAGTAATAACAATTGTATATTTTTAAAATAATGAATGTAACTGGATTGTTTGTAACTCAAAGGGTAAATGCTTGAGGGGATGGATACGCCATTCTCCATGATGTGCTTATTTCACACTGTATGTCTGTGTCAAATCATCTCATGTACCCCATAAATATCTACACTCACTATGTACCCACAAAAAGTTTTAAAAATTAAAAAAAATTTTAAAGATGCTCAACATTATTACCATCAGATAAATGCCATTCAAAACCACAGTAAGATACCACTTCATACCCCTTAGAATGACTAAAATAAAAAAGACTGACAATAACACGTGTTGTGGAGGATGTGAAGAACTCAGAATTCCAATACATAGCTGGTGGGATTGTAAAATTATGCAGCTGCTTAGAAAACAGTTTAGCAGTTCCTCAGTTAAACATAGACGTTCTACAAGACTGAACAGTTCAACTTCTAGATGTATACCCAAGAGAATTGAAAACATAAGTTAAAAAAGTTCTACACAAATGTTCATAGCAACATTATTCACAGCAGCTAAAATGTGGAAACAATATAAATATCTGTCAATGATGAATGAGTAAATAAAATGTGGTCTTGCCCATGCAATAGAACATTCTTCAATAATAAAAAGGAATGATGTATGAGTAAACGTTACAATATGGATGAACCTTCATAATGTTGTGCTAATTGAGAGAAGACAGTCACAAAAACTACATTATTTTATGATTCCATATTTATGACGTGTCCAGAATAGGCAAATCCATAGAGACAGAAAGTAGTTTCCTGGTTAGCTAGGGCTGGAAACACTTGGGGGAAGAGGGGGACGGGTGTGATTGTTAAAGGGTATAGGTTTCTTTCGAGATGCTGTAAATATTCTGAAATTAATTGTGGTAACAGTTGCACAATTCTGTGAATATACTGAAAATCATTAAATTATATGCTAAAAATGGGCGAGTTGTATGGTATGTAAATTAGATCTCAATAAAGCTGTTACAAAGAAACAACAGTATATCTGAACTTTCTCCCCTGCTCCACCTCTCCTCTCATCATATCTAGTGACCATCAGTGAGATACTGAACTAGCTGAACTAATGCCTTGACAACTCTAGTAGTCTGGAATGATAGTGCCATCCTACTGTATCTCATTCATTATTTTAATACTCAAGCAATTTGGATGCAGTATAGATGTCCAACACATAATTCTGTGTTGCTGTTAATCAAACCCAAACTCCTAACAAAAGACATTTCTAGGTCTTATTTGTT